>NC_089809.1:105000-177500 GCF_029633855.1 Hoplias malabaricus
CTAAAGCTGCTGCTGTTTTAGTTGTGGAAGAGGAGGCCATGGAAACAGACTCAGTATCGGAAGAGGCTGTGTTCAGAGTGAAGTCAGGAAAAAGGAAAATGAGGAGGGCTAAGGCAGGTGTTAAAAAAGGGAAAGTACAGGATGTGGAGGACTCTGGGTCTGTGACTGGTTCTGCTCTGGATGACTCTGATGGTGATCTGCCAGAAGCTTCGAGTCAAAGGAGTAGGAGAAGTGTTTATGCTTTTAACAAGATACGGTCTTTTCTGCATAAGACCAAGAATATGAAAGGTGTTGTTGTGGAAGAATACTTTCCAGATCGTAAATTGTTCATTGACTCTGTACAGACTTTTATGAGAGGGGATAGCGAAGATAAATTTACAGCACAGGAAATATACAGACTTAAGAAACTGGTTAAAAAATTGAGAACGGAACTGCTTTTTATTTTGTTGCTGTTTGTCCTTAACCCTCTCCTTCTTTTTATGAGTAGAGTTAAGATTGGCTCTCTAAACCTAAATGGGGCGCGGGACGTACAGAAAAGAGCACTGTTGTTTGAACTGATTAAACAGAAGGGCATGGATATTGTGCTTGTCCAGGAGACGCACAGTGACGGGGCTAATGAAGTCGACTGGAAGAAGGAATAGGAAGGGGAGGTTTGTTTTAGCCACATGAGCTCGACTATAGGTGGGGTGGCTGTTCTTTTTGCTAAGCATTTCTTGCCGGTCTCGTGTGAGGTTGAGCAGGTAATGGCAGGGAGGTGTATGGTTGCACGTGCTCAGTTTGAGCGGTTTAAGTTTGCCATTTTTAACATTTATGCTCCCACTTCTGGAGCTGAGAGGGTGGTTTTTCTTAACACTGTTAACACAGCTTTAAAATCACTTAATTGTGATGACTATCTGATCATGGGGGGCGATTTTAACTGCACTGAGGATGATAATACGGACAGGAATCACAACGAACCTCACGCTGCATCTCAGCGCGCTCTTAGAGAGCTATTGTCTGCTCATGATTTGCTTGATAAAGTTCGACAGTATACATGGGCCCATGTGAGGGACGGTTATGTGGCGCTGGCCAGACTAGATCGGTTTTACTGCTTTAAACATCATCTTAATATATTTAAAGGGTGTGGGATTACGCCGGTTCATTTTTCAGACCACAGTTTGGTTTTATGTTCGTTTTTTATTGCAAACCTTAAGCCTAAAAATGCTTACTGGCATTTTAACACCTCCCTGTTGTCGGACATGAATTTTAAAAAAGCTTTTACTGTTTTTTGGACTAGTTTTAGAACTCAAAAACAGTTCTTTCATAATCTGCGAGGGTGGTGGGATTATGGGAAAGTTGAAATTAAGCAGCTCTGCCAGCAGTATACTCTCAATGTTTCGCGGCATATTACTCGGACTATAAAAAAATTAGAAAGTGAAATTTTAGAAATTCAAAGGCAGATGAACTGCACTGGAGACTGGGATCATGCCCGGGTTCTGAAATCTAAAAGGGATGCTCTTGGCGATCTCCTGGGTGTCAGGGCACAGGGGGCTCTGGTTCGCTCTTGGTTCCAGAATCTAACACAGATAGACGCCCCATCAAAATTCTTTTTTAGTCTGGAAAAGAAGAATGGTCAGTGCCGGTTTATGCACTCCCTGCGTGCTGAAGATGGACAGGAGCTGACTGAACCCACTGAGATCCTTAAGCGGGCTGTACGTTGTTATGCTGAGCTGTACGAGAGTGAGCGTAGAGATGACGGGGAACTGGCGGCAGGCTTTTATGAAGGACTACCAAAGATCTCTACATGCTCTAGTGACAAACTGGAACGACCACTGGGAGAGCAGGAGCTTCATGCTGCTTTGCAGGGCATGAAGGGTGGTACTGCCCCTGGTATAGATGGCCTACCGGTGGAATTTTATAAGGCCTTTTGGACAGAGGTGGGTTCGGATCTGCTGGCAGTTCTCAATGAGAGCTTGGCTGATGGTCTCTTGCCCCTAAGCTGCAGGAGGGCGGTGATCACCCTGCTGCCTAAGAAGGGTGACTTGCAGGACATTAAACACTGGCGACCAGTGAGTCTTCTTTGCACTGACCTTAAGATATTCTCCAAAGCTTTGGCTACCAGACTGAGGGATGTGATGGGGCAGGTAATCCATCAGGACCAGACCTATTGTGTGCCTGGCAGGTCTATACATGATAATGTCTTCTTAATTAGAGATATTTTAGCTGTTTTCAGAACTCAAGGGCTTGATGTCGGTCTCATATCCATAGACCAGGAAAAAGCTTTCGACAGAGTGGAACATCACCATCTGTGGCGCACACTTGAATTATTGGGTTTTGGGCCGTCTTTTATCAATATGATACGAGTACTGTATAGAAACATTGAGAGTATGCTAAAAACTAACGGTGGATTGAGTGCTCCTTTTGGGGTCTGTCGGGGAATACGTCAGGGTTGTGCCTTATCAGGAATGTTATACTCCCTGGCCATTGAGCCTCTGCTACAAAAGCTTCGATCTGAAATTGAAGGTATAGCGCTGGGACAGTTTCGATATCAGTTGTCGGCATACGCAGACGATGTGATTGTAATGGTAAGGGGGCAGAAAGACATCGGAAAACTTGTTTCTATTGTTCAAGATTTTGGAGTAATTTCAGCTGCGAGCGTGAATTGGAACAAAAGCGAAGCTCTTGCAGTAGGACAGTGGACCGGGAGGCTGCCTTTTTTACCAGGTAATTTAGTCTGGAAAAGAGGGGGGATAAAATATCTTGGGGTTTTTATTGGGGATGACACCGTGCAGCAGAAAAACTGGGATGGTGTGATTGAGAAACTGATGGGTCGGCTGTCGAGGTGGAAATGGATTCATGGGCAACTATCATTCAGGGGGAGGGTTTTGGTAGTTAACAACCTGGTGGCGTCAGTGTTGTGGCACCGGTTGTCCTGTGTGGATCCTCCTGTGGGCTTATTGTCGCGGATACAAGCACTCCTCGTGGACTTTTTCTGGGACAGACTCCATTGGATTCCACAAGGTGTCCTTTACCTTCCCAGACAGGAAGGAGGGCAAGGCCTGGTGCACCTTGCGAGTAGGATGGCGACTTTTCGACTGCAGTTCCTGCAGAGACTTCTGGCTGGCCCTGCTGATCTAGTGCGGAGAGAAGTGGCCTGCACCATCCTGCGCAAGGTCGATGGACTCGGTATGGACACTGCACTGTTTTTGACAGACTATAAAAGACTGCACCTTGCTGGATTACCTCTTTTTTATCGGGGGCTTTTTAAGAAGCACAGACTGGAGACTACTGCCTCACTTTTTTGACTGTTGGAAGAGCCGATAGTAAAAGGGGCTCAGTTGGACGTGTCTGGGGATGGTGTACCGGGCCTTGCTTTAATGTTCAGTAACTCTCGAACAGTGACATTGCAGGACCTGGTGGGTGTGTTAGGGCCAGGCTTAAACGACATCCAGAATGTTGCCTCTGTACTGGGGCTGAGGTCACTCCGTCAAGCTGAAACCATCACTGACTTGTGGAAGGACAGGCTGTCTTTGGAGGTACTGTCCTTGTTGGAAAATTACAGTAATGGGAGTATAATGCCAAACAAGGGGGACCTTTTCCCACGTACTGCTCTTACTTCTGACTTAGATGGAGTATCGGGCCCTTTGTTAGACCTCTGGGACCTGCAGGACGTGGACCTTCACACTGTGTCAGGCCGTGTTTTATATGAATGCTGTGTTAAAGTGTTGAATAAAGCAGTGCTGAATGGACGGCCTGACACGGTGTGGAGGGACAAGCTGGGGGTAGGGACGGAAAGGCAGCCTGTCTGGAGGGTACTGTATAAACAACCGCTAACTTCTTTAAGACGTATGTTTTCATGGAGGAACTTACACTGCGTGACCCAGAGTTTGTGGACACCAGCTTGACACTAACTGGGTGTTTGTTGCTCCTCCGCTGCTGAAGCTACAGCCTCTGATCTCCTGGCAAAGCTTTACACTCGAATCCAAGAAACATTGTTTTAAGATTTGATGGCATTCAGCCACGAGAACATCAGTGAGGTCAGGTTCTGTTCTGTTAGTGATTAGCTCTGGATCACAAACACCACTGCAGAGAACACGGTTCCACTGCGGCACAGTCGCACGCTGGTACAGGGATTTATACTCTTATAGCCCACGTTTGGCATCGAGCATGGCGACCTAATGCTCATGTGTAGCTGCTCCAGAGTGTCCTGTTCTGTATTCACTCATTATAGGAGGTGTCTACAAACCTGTGCCCTATAGTGCACTATTATAGGGTTCTGCTGGATTGTAGCAGTGCACTCAAACAATCCCACAATGCACCAGAAAAGTAGTGTACAGCCCACGGACGTAATCCACCGCGCTGTTGGGTAAAATGCACATGACATTGTGTCAGAAATTGTTCAGCATCCTCCTGGGTTCAGTTCCCTATAATAGTGCACCACGTAGTGTGAATGGTGAGTAGGACAGTGTCGGTGAACATCTGCAACAGTTTTACCCTCCGCTGAGATCCAGTAGCTCGGGAGGAGCCAATCAAACTGCAGTAGTTCTCAACTGACCAATCAGGGGAAGGGGGGAGGAGCCTAGGAATCAGCATCATCATGCAATCATAAATAATGATGTTACATTTCATAACTCTGCCTCACTCTGTGTGTATGTGTGTGTGTGTGTGTGTGCGTGTGAGATAGAGAGAGAATGTGTGTGTGTGTGTGTGTGGGGGGGGGGGGGGGGGGGCAGGTGGTATGAGTCTGGTTGTAGTATGTGAAGTCTGTTTGGCTGTTTTAGAGACTTCACTTTAATTTCTTTTGTCATAAACACACTCACGTTACTGTAATCATTGTATATAACAACAGACGGAACCCTTTATAAACGCCTGGAGTGGGTTATTACAACAGCAGCAGTGGTTATAACACTTTCCAGAGTTAAACTGGGTGTGAGTGACTGGGTGAGTGTGTGAGTAACTGTCCACAGCAGAGAGGGTGTGAGTGACTGGGTGAGTGTGTGAATGACTGTCCACAGCAGAGAGGGTGTGAGTGACTGGGTGAGTGTGTGAATGACTGTCCACAGCAGAGAGGGTGTGAGTGACTGGGTGAGTGTGTGAATGACTGTCCACAGCAGAGAGGGTGTGAGTGACTGGGTGAGTGTGTGAATGACTGTCCACAGCAGAGAGGGTGTGAGTGACTGGGTGAGTGTGTGAGTGACTGGGTGAGTGTGTGAAATACTGTCCACAGGTGAGTGACTGGGTGATTGTTTGAGTGATTGGGTGAATGTGTGTCCAGTGCTAGTGAGAGGATCCCACCGTGACCCTGATCAGGATGAAGTGATTACAGAAGATGAATGAGTGAATGTTAGCTCTGGTTTGCGAGTGGTAAAAGGCTGATATAGAGGTCATGTTTCCTTATGAACAATGATCCGCAGTAAAGTTTTACCCTCTTTAGTTTCACCCCCGGTGTTGGGCTAGTTTAGCCGTTAGCTACAAAAGTCTTTGAAGCTCTGTAGCTGTAAACGGAGCCGTGACTGGCCGCAGTATTAGGACGAGGAGCAACGTCTGGACGCATGTTCAATAAATCTTATTTTTTCTAAAACCCTGTTTAATGTGTGTTTTTCTTCTCTTCACACAAAGAAAGACTTCAACATTCAGTGTGTGTCTAAGAGTGGACAGAGAGTGGACACAGGGTTTAAAAACTCCAGCAGCACTGCTGTGTCTGATCCACTCTACACCAGCACAACACACACTAACACACCACCACCACGTCAGTGTCACTGCAGCGCTGAGAATGATCCACCACCACATCACACCTGCTCTCTGGGGGTCCTGAGCGCTGAAGAACAGGGGGAAGGGGGGTAACAAAGTATGCAGAGCAAAAGATGGACAACTGTGTGTGTTTATGTTTGTTGTTGTTTGGAGAAAGTCTGGTTGATTTTAATGAAATGCAAAGATTACAAACTAGATATTGTTTATTTAAATGTACCTATTTTAAATTGTACTCTTAAAATGTCGAGAAGAATGTCTCTGGTTCTCTCTCTGAATGAGTGAGTGTGTGTGTGTGTTTGTGTGTGTGTGTACGTACATGTACTGAGGAGTTTGGGGAACATGTTGTATGAGTAACGCTGGTTAACACTTGTATTAAATGTAGATATTGTAAACACTTTCTGTCTCTGCTTTGACTTTATTCTTTTCTGATTCCTGAGTCACTGAATCAATGCGTGAGTCATTTGGGGTTTTAAGTCGGGCCCTGTGATTCAGTTCTGATTTTCTCTTTTCCACTCTCACTCACTCCCTCTGAGCACTCCCCCACGTCACATAAGTGGCCCCTCGGTGCCAAACGGATCCCCACGGAACTGATTTCTTTGGTGATTTACTACAAACTTTTTTACATTGTCATATCGAAGAAAAGGAAGATTTTAACGATCACCAAAGCTGAATATCAGGTGATCAGGTAACTACAGTGTGATATATGGGTAAAATATATGGTAACAATGTATTGCACGTTTTCTGACATTTAAATGACATTGTTTTGGCTGTTGTTGCTATGACATCATGCTGCAATGTATTGTGGGTAAGTTCTGCTCCTAAAGTGGGCATCAGTTTGGACTCGTTCCCTTGCTCCAAGGTCTCATTTAACACACTTCAGCTAGTACAGAAATGGAACTGCTCTTAAGGTGGCACCAGAATTCTAACCCTGGGTGAGTCGAGTTTGGAATCTGAATCCTTGAGTCTGGGTTTGTAAATACTGAAGTCTGAGTGGCCCCGCCCCTTTCCCTGTGAAGTGATGTGGAGTGTTGTGGAGAGAGAGGAGCTCCAGTCACATCCTGTTTCTGATTTAATATTTTGTCCTTGTCCTTATTTGTATGAGGCTGTTAACCAGAAATCCACTGAACTTACCTTAAACACAGTGCTCTTTAGACAATTTATTGATTTTTGAAAAAGTATTTGCCAAAGTGAATTTGATGCCAGTGACATGTTCCAAAAATGTTGAGGCCGAGTTGTGTTTACCACTGTGTTCATCGCCTCT
This sequence comes from Hoplias malabaricus, assembly GCF_029633855.1. Classification (NCBI taxonomy): domain Eukaryota; kingdom Metazoa; phylum Chordata; class Actinopteri; order Characiformes; family Erythrinidae; genus Hoplias; species Hoplias malabaricus. The sequence goes on from NC_089809.1 coordinate 111,992, forward strand.
TCTTTAACAGCACTCTGTAAGTGATTGGGAACTGAGACCAGTCACTGTACTTCTGAAAGTGAACTGTTTTCTGCTTCTTGCTTGTTACAGGATTGGAACTGCTCCGTTACAGGGTTTTTCTTTCATAAAGCCCCAGTTGTTGTCAGTGGGGGACAGGTCTGGACGAGTTTAGCTCCCGGACTCTTTTACTAAGGAGCCGTGCTGCTGTGATCCATGCGGACTATGGACTGGCCTCGTCTCACTGAAATGAACAAGGCCTTCCCTGAAAAACATGTTGTCTGAACGGCAGCGTGTCACTCCATAATCTGTATATTGTCACATCCTGGCCCAGTCCCGTATGTTTTCCCCACCGTGCTCATGTAGCACATGGCTCTGTTTGTTGTTGTTCCTGTCTCCGCCCTAGTCCCACCTTAGTCCTGCCTCTGTCTCATTATTGTCTCCAGGTGTTCCTCGTTTGTCTTGGTCTGATATAGCCCTGTAGTTTGGGTGCTCCTTTGTCTGGTGTTGTGTGTGTAGATGTATGTTTCTTAGTCTTCCTGTTTACATGTGTTTACTCCAGTTCTTCCCTGCGCAGCCGTGACATATATATTCTTCAGCATTAACAGTGCTTCCCCACACCCTGTGGAGACACAGGACGCTTCCACTTCCCGAGTCCTTCTGAAATTAGCTCAGGCCCAGAGAAGGTGGAGGTGTTTCTGGATCCTGTTTATATCTGGGTTCTTCTCTGTGTTTGTGAGGTTTAGCTTAACAAGACCTTACTGGAACCATCCCCTGACTTTCCTTATAAATATCCTCTATCCTTTTTCAGCATCACCCTCAGCCTCAGCAAAGACAATTCAAGACGACCAGAGGGACAATCGGAGACGACCAGAGACCATTAGAGACAATCAGAGAAGATCAGAGTGAGTACCCACACCTCCGCTTCTCCTTTACCTCCTGCCTCTGGGCTCCTCTCAGGTGATTAATGTGACGGAGGTGTTGTTTACAGGATGAAGTGTGCAGCTCTTCTCCTGTGTGTCGTCCTCTCGCTGGACTCTGCTTCCTCTGGTAATCTCACTCACAGCTGAAATGTGGAGGGAAAGATGAGACAACAGTTTTGATCAGTTTACTTTGTGATTCAGCCGTTAATTTTCTTACGTTAAAGTAATTACAAACCGGATTCCCAAAAAGTTGGGACACTAAACAAATTGTGAATAAAAACTGAATGCAATGATGTGGAGGTGCCAACATCTAATATTTTATTCAGAATAGAACACACATCACAAATCAAAAGTTAAAACTGAGAGAATGTATCATTTTAAGGGGAAAATATGTTGTTTCCTAATTTCATGGCGTCAACAAATCCCAAAAAAGTTAGGACAAGGCCATTTTTTACCACTGTGTGGCATCCCCCCTTCTTACAACACTCAACAGACGTCTGGGGACAGAGGAGACCAGTTTCTCAAGTTTAGAAATAGGAATGCTCTCCCATTCATGTCTAATACAGGCCTCTAACTGTTCAATCGTCTTGGGCCTTCTTTGTCGCACCTTCCTCTTTATGATGCGCCAAATGTTCTCTATAGGTGAAAGATCTGGACTGCAGGCTGGTCATTTCAGTACCGGATCCTTCTCCTACGTAGCCATGATGTTGTGATTGCTGCAGAATGTGGTCTGGCATTATCTTGTTGAAAAACGCAGGGTCTTCCCTGAAAGAGATGACGTCTAGATGGGAGCATATGTTGTTCTAGAACCTGAACATAGTTCTCTGCATTAATGGTGCGTTTCCAGACATGCAAGCTGCCCATGCCACAAGCACTCATGCAACCCCATACCATCAGTGATGCAGGCTTCTGAACGGAGTGTTGATAACAACTTGGGTTATCCTTGTCCTCTCTGGTCCGGATGACATGGCGTCCCAGTGTTCCATAAAGAACTTCATGGCGTCATAAAGACTCTGGCGTAAGGCTTCGAGCCTCCACTTATCTTCATCTCTGGCTACGCTGCTACGGGACTGCCTCGTGTTTTGGGGAACGCGAATCTACCGTCGTCACGGCTGCTGCTCCACAGCTACGAGCTCTACAGCGCCTTGAGACTCCCATTTCCTCCTTTCCAGCAGAACAGCCTCGGCGTTCCAGCAACGTGCTCTGAAACAATGGCGTCCACTTCGCTCACTCAGCTAAAGAGAGAAACCTGTCTGCTGGTGTAAGGATCCCATGCACAGCAATGCGATGACATCACAACCATCTATCTCCGACTCAACGCCCCCTGCTGGAGTATTCTTCGTCTTCCCGTTACCCTTTCTGGTTGTGTCTAAGCTGGAGACATTAGCCTCAATGTCTTACAGTCCTTGCTGTCTCACAGGTCGGTGCCTTAGAGGGCTGTTTTGATAATAATATAATTATCTGAGCAGAATTGGATAATGGCTTAGAATCTGCAATATTTATACACATCTTCAGGGCAGTAGTTTACCTACACTGCTTGCCAAGATGGTCCTATCGGAAATGTTGGAAAAAAAAAAAAAAAAAAAAAAAAAGCAGGTAGCATGTTTAAGCCTCCATTCCAAACCGGCTCCTCTTTCCATCTGAACACTGCCTTGATTGACAGCATTGCTTGACCTATTTAGACACAGCCCTCCAAGTTCGTTTTGTTCTCTCTTATCCTCTCTACGCATCATCCCACCCCTCCCTTTATCATCCCACCCCTCCCTTTCTCTTCCTCTACATCTGTCTCTACGCATCATCCCACCCCTCCCTTTATCATCCCACCCCTCCCCCTTTTTCTTCCTCTACATCTGTCTCTATGCATTATCCCACCCCTCCCTTTATCATCCAACCCCTCCCCTTTTTCTTCCTCTACATCTGTCTCTATGCATTATCCTACCCCTCCCTTTATCATCCCACCCCTCCCCTTTTTCTTCCTCTACATCTGTCTTTACGCATCATCTCACCCCTCCCTTTATCATCCCACCCCTCCCCCTTTTCTTCCTCTACATCTGTTTCTATGCATCATCCCACCCCTCCCTTTCTCTTCCTCTACATCTGTCTCTACGCATCATCCCACCCCTCCCTTCATCATCCCACCTCTTCCCCGTTGCAGCCGCAGCTGTGTAGTGGAGTATGGGTCAAATCGAGAAATGAAGAATTCTGAGTGAAGAACTCTCCACTCTAATTTGCAACAGAATCCCACATTCTTTTGTGTATATGTATGTATTATGTGTGCGCAGACCCCGTTTTAACACACACACGTTTTAACACATACGCACACTCACCCAGAGCCTGCATCAAAGGACGCCTGGTTACGGCCCAGATAACAAACCCATTTTTATGATGCTTTTAAGAAAAAGAAGAACAAACAAAGTGGGAATTGACTACGAGTGAGGACTATGAGGAATTGACTATGATAACTCATCCGCAAAGGACGAACAGCATGGACCAACAACGACCCCAAGTGGACATTGGCGAAACTACGTCTCGCCCGAGGTCGCCTAAACAATAACGAAAATTAATCAAATTCTGATTAATATGTGTATGCGATATGTATGAGTGTCACTCTTTTGTCTGCAGATGAACATCTATCAACCAATGAAGTGATGTGTATTACTGTTGTCAATCATGAAAGAAAATTTCTGTCCCTAACTAAAGAAAACGAATTAATATCTTCTAACGTAATATCGTAGTGGTATGTGACCATGACATACCCAAAATAGAATTATATACAGATGTTTGATACTGACAATCTAGGACACATATTATGCTATAACACAAGTATGTGCGAGTAATTCTTGTGTTGCAATATTGTGTATACATTTATCTTTTCTTTCCTCTCTCTCTGAAACATGAAGCAAGTCACGTGAGCCTCGGACCCGGACCCAATCAAAGGAAGGGCACCTCCCAATAAGGCGTGACCGCGCTACCTTTGAAAAGAGGGTGCGACTCATTTTCTCTCTCTTACGCTCTCTCGTTTCAAGCTCTTATGTTTCCGCTCTGAACGCTCTCTTAACTTCCTCTTCGGAAGCTCTTAACTTCCGCCTTACTCTCGCCTACTTCTGCTTACTTCACGCGCTACCACGCGCTCTATCTTAAGCTATTTCTTTAAGTTCCAACCTCTCCAAGCGAGATGTTTGCTCTGCTCCACGCCGACGAACAAAAGACTTTTAAAGGACCTCGTTCCGCTACCCAGGAGATGTCTTGAGTTAGCTAGAGTATGAAGTCTTTACTAGTAATGTTGAGTGATTTGAATATCTTCTTTTCCTTTGAATTGTGTTTGTTTTATCGCTCAATCTAAGTTTAATTCCCACGAGTGATCAAAGCAGGTGAAACTTATTCGTGGCCAGAATAAGATATCACCTCTTTAGATTAGTTGAAAACGGATATATTAGCGTTATAAACCGACTTCTGAGGGCACAGTCTCTGGAGATTCGACTGACGAGCTAAACACTCTGAAGAAGCCACCCCACTCAGGGGAGAGACCAGCCAAAGTCTGCAATTCTCCGAAAAAGGGGACTCCCGATCGACGTCGCCCGCCTGAGGCCGAGAGTGTCTTACTCAACCTGGAGGGAATCCCCTTCACAAACGGGCCTACGTTCCACGACTTGGGAAGGACGAGAAACAACCCCTAGAGCACGGAGGTTAAACCGCGGGACTCAACGGCTCGGTGAAAAATGGCAAAAGAGTAAGCAAGCTAAGATTCATTCATTCTCCAGAAGCTGATGCCTAATTAAGTCCCTTGATAAATTTTATACGTTTATTAAACCTCAGTTAGCCACACATTAGTCACAAGCCATATCGCCTAGCTTATCTTCCAACTCGAATCGGCTTCACCTGCGTTGATGCCGTGAGGTTTCAAGATAATGCTATGTTAAGTAAATATCCTTCTTCCTTTTGTTAATAAATACTTTCATTATTTGAAAATCACAGTGTGTAGAGTCTGTTCATTAAAAGTCTGAAAATCCTGAAGATCTCACTTAGCTTGACTATCATTCATTCTCAAACTAATTATTAACGTTTAATTGCTTAAGCCAATTATAAACTTTAATTACTATCATTAGTCAAATATCAGTAATCATAAGAGTTTGAATAAGGTCAACGCTATAAACACAATATATAAATATATATCAAATATATATTCAGGAACGTCACAGGTACGTCACTTCCGGCTGACTACTCGCGTGCTTGATTTGAAATTGTTTGCCGTTTGTCGCTGTTTTAGTCCTCTAGACGTTTATTTACAATCTCTATTGCATATTCTTTGGCATTGCTTATCCTAGTGTGCTGTCTTCATCATTCCTAACCCACCGTGCTTCTTAACTTCATTTTTTTTCGTACATATTATTTCTCATTGTTTATTTTTTTTCTCTTCATGGCGCCTGCCGAGGAACGAGCCCTTTCTGAGCTCGGCGCGGAGCTCGAGCAGCTCGGTCGCCGGTTTCAGCGTCTCTTGGAGAAGCAGACGGAGCTCCAGCGGGAGAAGACGAGACTCGAGGCAGCCCGCGACGCCTCCTACGTGGCCGTCGCCTCTCCGGCTCCTCTGCCGCGGCGGTTTGCGGGGGTACCCATCTACACGCCTGCACCGGGATGGGAGCGCCAGCGTGGGCGTGGGAAGCCGAGGCCGTCCCCCCCTCCACCGCAGCCAGTCTTCACTTCTGCCAACCGGTTTGAGGTGCTCAGCTCCTGGCCTTCACCTGCTCCAGCGCCGAAGACTAAACAGGACGGTGTTCTTATTATTGGTGACTCAATAGTTAGACATTTAAAAGTGCCGGGGATAAAGAGTAATGCAACCGTGTCTTGTCTCCCAGGCGCACGTGTCCTGGACGTCGCCAGGCGGCTTCCGTCGGCGCTTCGGCAGCGCGAGGACTTCGGCACCGTCGTTCTCCACGTGGGAACGAACGACATCTCCGCCCGCCGCAGCGAGGTCCTGAAGGAGCACTACCGTTCGCTTCTGGATACCGCTCGGAAGAAGACGGATGCTAGGATCATCGTCTCTGGCCCCCTGCCCACCTACCGTCGAGGATGCGAGGCGTTTAGCAGGCTCTTCGGGCTCCACTCCTGGCTCCTGGATTGGTGCGGCACTGTCGGCGTGGACTACGTCGACAACTGGGAGTGCTTTCGTGAGCGTCCGGCCCTGTATCGTTGGGATGGGCTTCATCCGAGCCGTCTAGGATCCGTAGTTCTCTCTGAGAACATTGAGGTGGTTCTGCGCCGGAACTGACTGGTCATTCCCAGTCACATCAGTCAGGTAGGTGGAATGGATAGCGAGCAGGTAAGTAATATTAAAATTCCTAATGTTCCTCCTGACCATCTCTCTACTGCTAGTATGATGAGTAGCATGTCCATGTCACCCACTCTGATTAACGCTAATAAATTTTTCAGCATTGAGACTGTGTCTGTTCCCCGCAAAGCTTGTTATCACAAACGCCCAAAAATCAGTTTTAACAACCTAATTAGAATTAACACCAAGGCACTGCAGCGAACGCAATATTTCAGCACTTCCAGCATTAAATTAGGGCTTTTAAATATACGATCTCTAACATCCAAAGCACTCACTGTCTGTGATATCATTACTGATAACAAACTCAATGCATTATGTCTCTGTGAAACATGGGCTAAAGCCAATGAATACATTGCCCTAAATGAGTCCACTCCCCCTGGCTTCAGCTATTACAGTTGCCCACGAACATCTGGTCGTGGTGGTGGTGTAGCCACAATCTATGACCCTACCATTGACACAACACAAAAATCTAGTTATGATACTAAATCCTTTGAAGTACTTACTCTTAAAGTCACTGCATCAAAAAGGCAGCACTCATTTATGCTCATCACAATCTATCGTCCTCCTGGCCCTTATACAGAATTTCTTTGTGAATTTGCTGATTTTCTCTCAAGTGTAGTTATCGTATCAGAAAAGGCCTTAATTGTTGGTGATTTCAATATTCACTTTGAGAAGGACCATGATCCACTTAAAATTTGCATTTGAATCAATTTTGGATGCGCTAGGGTTCACTCAGAATGTTACTGGGCCCACTCATCAATGCAAACACACATTGGACCTAGTGTTAACACGGGGCATTGAGATAAAGAATCTATCCAATCTCTCGCTACATGAGACCATCTCTGATCACCATCTAATCACATATGAAATAGCGTTAAACTTTGATATTTGTCCACAACCACGCTATATTAGAAAGCGCACTATAACATCCTCAACAGTTAGTGATTTTATCAACAACCTTCCAGACCTTACCACCATTTCTTCTCCAACTCACCCAAATGACCTTGAGCTCATTACAAACAACCTACAACACTTATTGTGTACAAACCTAGATAGTGTTGCACCAGTCAAGACCAAACAATTTAGAGAGAAAAGGTTTGCTCCATGGTACAGTGACAGCACGCGTGCATTAAAACTGGCTGCCCGTAACCATGAACGTAAATGGAGACACACAAAACTAGAATGTTTCCGAATTGCATGGCAGCACAGCCTCACCGACTACAAACATGCCTTATCTAAAGCCAAATCACAGTACATCTCTTCCCTTATAGAAAACAACAAAGACAACCCTAGATTCCTTTTTAGCACTGTATCAAATCTAATTGGAAACAAAAAGGAAATCAACCCCATTGTTCCCTCTGATTTCTGTAGCAATGACTTTATGATGTTTTTTAATGATAAAATTGATTGCATTCGCCTCAAAATCCAAAATCAGTCCAAAGTCACATCGGCTCTCGTAGATGAACCACCCGCTAGCTCTGAGGTGCACTTAGACTACTTGAATTCTGTCGATGAAAATGACTTGCTTAGTTTAATTAGCTCATCTAAATCAACTACATGCTTACTGGATCCTGTACCAACACAATTATTTAAACAAATTTTACCTAAAGTCATTAGACCATTGCTCACAATAATAAACTCATCCCTCAACATTGGATATGTACCAAAACCTCTGAAACTAGCGGTAATCAAACCAATTATTAAAAAACCCAATCTTGACCCTCTCGTACTCGCAAACTACAGGCCAATTTCAAACCTCCCTTTTATTGCTAAGATTCTAGAAAAAGTCGTGTCACAGCAGTTGTGCTCTTATCTACAAAACAATGACATTCATGACATTTTTCAGTCTGGATTTAGACCAAATCACAGCACAGAAACGGCTCTAACAAGAGTAACTAATGACTTACTCCTTTCACATGATAAGGGCTATATATCTATTCTGGTGCTGCTTGACCTTAGTGCAGCATTTGATACCATAGATCATGTGATGCTTCTTGATAGGCTGGAAAATCTGGTAGGAATAAAAGGATCTGCCCTCTCTTGGTTCAGATCTTATTTATCCGATCGTTACCAATTTGTTTATCTGAATAATAAATCCTCTAATCATACTTTAGTTAAATATGGTGTTCCACAAGGATCAGTGCTCGGCCCTGTATTGTTCACACTCTACATGCTGCCACTGGGTCGACTAATCCGTAAGCATGGGATTCAATTCCACTGTTATGCTGATGACACACAACTGTATATATCAGCCAAACCCAATGATGTTGCTTGTCTACGTAAAATAACAGAATGTCTAACTGAAATTAAAGACTGGATGATGCAAAACTTTCTCATGTTAAATTCTGATAAAACTGAGGTCTTGTTACTAGGTAAAGATACTCAGATACATTCACTCAGAAATGCTGCTATTGATAATTCAACAGTAAAACACAATGCCATCATTAAAAACTTAGGGGTAGCCTTTGATTCGACTCTCACATTTGATACCCACATATCCAATACAGTCAAAACCGCCTTCTTCCACCTACGCAATATTGCCAAAATTCGGCATATTTTATCATTAAAAGATGCAGAGAAACTAGTGCATGCTTTTATAACTTCACGTCTAGACTACTGCAATGCGCTCCTGGCAGGGAGCTCGTGCAAAGCGTTACACAAGCTTCAGTTAGTTCAAAATGCAGCAGCCAGGGTGCTCACTAGAGCTAGAAAATTCGAACACATCACCCCAGTTCTCTCGTCCCTACACTGGCTACCTGTAAAATTTCGCATTGACTATAAAATACTCCTCTTAGCTTATAAATCTCTAAATGGTTTAGGCCCGCAGTATCTTACTGAACTTCTCATACCTTATCGCCCGTCACGTACACTTCGTTCACAGGATGCCCATCTACTCTTTGTTCCTCGCATTAAGAAAAACACAGCAGGAGGAAGAGCCTTTTCTCACAAAGCTCCTCAACTCTGGAATAGCCTTCCGGTTACTGTTCGGGGCTCAGACACACTCTCAATCTTTAAATCTAGATTAAAAACCTACCTTTTTAAACAAGCTTTTGGTTAATCACTCACCTTCAGGTTACTCCTTCTATATTGGTGTTCGGGCTGGTTTTCATATTATCACTGTTCTGTGTTAACCCTGTCATATCACCATAGCTACAGCATTCTTAGTTAGCTGTGTAGTAACCGCCAACACGCTGTCTGTCGCTGGGTTCTCTTGCCTGACCAGTGGAAGCTTTTTTCGCAGGACAAATTTCCCCGTTCTTTACCATGACCCTACTAACCTCTGTGTTTTTATTTGTTCCCTTTGTCTGGCTTTCTTTCTCCTGTCTCTCTCTTATGCTTTGAGATGTCCTGCTGCTCTCCAGGTGTTGCCCTGATCCAGCCCCTGTGTGTCCTGTACAAGATCCTGTCCTTGTCTCATCTACACTATCATGCTTGGCCATGCTGTTTTATTTCAGATTAACTCTGCACCTAATTTTAACTCACACTGAATCCCTGATCACCTCCTCCTTCATCAGACTCATACATCACTAATATCATCATCCTCACCATTTTCATTTCTGCTTCTCCATCATCACTAATATACTACATTTATATTACTATAACCCCTTCATCGGTCATTTCACTTTTACTTCTGTTCTCTGTTGTGTCTCCGGTGTCGACCCGAGGAGGATGGGTTCCCCGTATGAGTCTTGGTTCCTTCCAAGGTTTCTTCCTCGTGTGCTGAGGGAGTTTTTCCTTGCCACTGTTGCCCCTGGCTTGCTCATAGGAGGCTTGGACCCGGATCTCTGTAAAGCTGCTTTGTGACGACTTTTTGTTGTGAAAAGCGCTATATAAATAAAATTTGATTGATTGATTGATTGATATTACGGTATATGCATCAACCATAGCATATCATCATAAGTACACTACAGCTGCATGCCTCAGACCTTCTAGCTCGCACCCCTCTATAGGTGCTGCGGTGGGCTTGTCTCCTGTCCAGTGCTCTGACCACTTGACGCGGTGTACTTTTCGTAGGTCTACTCTACGCATCATCCCACCCCTCCCTTCATCTTCCCACTTCTTCCCCCATTGCCGCCACAGCTGTATGCCTCAGACCTTCTAGCCCACACCCCTCTATAGGTACCGCGGCGACCTGTCTCCCGTCCAGCGCTCTGGGCAATCGACGCGGTCTATTCTACGATCTACTCTACGCATCAACCCACCTCTTCCCCCATTTCAGCCGCAGCTGCATGCCTCAGACCTTCCAGCCTGCACCCCTCTATAGGTGCTGCGGCGGGCCTGTCTCCTGTCCAGTGCTCTGGACACTCGATGCGTTCTTCTCACTGCATGGCTTCCTCATTGCTGATTCATTTTCTTTCCACCCTCTACCCCTGCTGCTGCTCTATGCCTCATAATTTCCAGCTCGCACCCCCTCTACAGGTTGCTGTTGCGGGCCTGCCTCCTGCCTGGCGCTCTGGGCATTCTATGCAGTTTCCTTGCTGCACAGCTTCCTCGCCCTAGATTCGCTCCCATCCGATCGTCTCATTCTCCCAGCCTCTACATCAACAGCTTGCATACGTCATGGACGCTCATCCCAACCTCTTCAATTTGCGGCCGCGCCATACCCTGCCTCTAACATTACAATTCTCATTTTTCTATTTAGGTGCTGCTGCAGACCCTCATCCTGACTCCTCTGCTGATGTGCTTCTCCCACCCTCCGGCTTCCAGTTTATACTCTCTTTTCAGATGCTGCTGTGGACTATCGTACTGGACCCTCCTCTGTGCTGCCTTGCTGCTCACACTCTACAGCTTCTAGCTCCTGCTCTGTTTTCAGGTGCTTCGGTGGACCTTCATCCCCCACTTCTTGCTGCTGCACGACTCCGAGTCTCTGACTTTCCCAGGTCTTCCCTGTCTTCCCGGGTGCTGTTACAGGCCATTTCCTAATCCTCTCCTTTGCGGCTGTCCCGCACCCCACCTCTTCCTTTACAGCACATCCTCTCTCCTGATGTGGACCTTCATCCTAATCCCCTTCCCCTCGTGGTTTTGCTGCATCCTCTTCCTTTACAGCCCTCCTCTCTCATGCCACAGATTTTCGTCCCAACCCCATAGCTTTGCGGCTGCTCCGCCCACCTCCAACTTATCAGCTTGCACTCTCTCCTCAGAAACTGCTCTGGACGCTCATCCCTATGCCTTCCCCTCACAAACAAACGGTGCCCTGCGTCCACTGTACGGCTTGCACTCTCTCCTGCTGGATCTTACCTTCTGCTTCTGCTGTCGACTGCACCTCGCACTGCCTCTTATGGTACTGTTCGTACTAATTCTTCCATCAGCTGCGGGCTTTCAACCTGACCTCTCCTCTTTGCGATCATCTGCTCCGAGCCCCTAAGTTCCAGCTTATGCTCTCTTCTCAGGCGTGGCCTTGGACCAGCCCCCCTACGCAGCACTCAGGCCATTGACGCCACCTCAAATTCAATTCACCCTCTCACATGCAGCCTTGTCACTCTCAGCTTCTAACTTTCCAGCTGGTGCCAGTGAGGACCTTACTCTTTCATCTCTTGCTAGCAACAGCACCTCACCCTGCCTCCTATGGTACTGTTCACACTGATTCCTCCAGGCGCTGTGGACCTTCAACCTGTCCTCCTATTTTCACAACCACGCTGCTATCTAGCCCCTAAGCTCCAGCTTATGCTCTCTCCCCAGGTTACCTTGGACCAGCACTCAGGCACTTGACGCCACCTCTGGCACCTGTTTTTTCAACACCCTCTAGGCATCTTTGTTATCTTGTAGTCAACTTTCTACCTTGCCACCTTGATTGAGCTCCTCAGCACCTTTTGGATTTTTCTCTTTCAGAGTTTTCTCCCATGTGACAAAATGCCTTCTCTCTAACTCGCCTGTCCTGCGGTGCTGACCTTTTTGGGCTTCTTAACTGGCCTCATCTGTCATCCCTCTAGATCACCATTCTGTTCTCAATTCCCTCTATGCCATTGGAAAGGCACCACCAGGGCACACCTGCCAATGAAGAATATCTCGCTTTATTAACACTGCCTCTCTGTAGTACTTGACTTCAAGGCTGCTACTAATCCACTTTCCACGTATTGTTGCCAGCTTCAGACCCCTCACTATTACCCAATCACCATCAATTACACTGAAGTAGAAACTGGACTTAGCAACACTCTGTCCAGTGCATCCAGCCTGATGCACTATCATGGTGGCCCCAGGTAAATGTCACTATTATTGTTACACCGTACCTTAATGACATGTAGCTGGTGATACATTAAAATTAAATAAGGTCCTCGCTGGCACCAGCTGGAAAGTTAGAAGCTGAGAGCGACAAGGCTGCATGTAAGAGGGTGAATTGAATTTGAGGTGGCGTCAATGGCCTGAGTGCTGCATAGGGGGGCTGGTCCAAGGCCACGCCTGAGAAGAGAGCATAAGCTGGAACTTAGGGGCTCGGAGCGGCATGATCGCGAAGAGGAGAGGTCAGGTTGAAAGCCCGCAGCTGCTGAAAGAATTAGTACGAACAGAACCATAAGAGGCAGTGCAAGGTGCAGTCGCTAGGAGAAGCTTAGCTGCCAGCAGAAGCAGAAGGTAAGATCCAGCAGGAGAGAGTGCAAGCTGTACAGTGGACGCAGGGCGCTGTTTGTTTGTAAGGGAAGGCATAGGGATGAGCGTCCACAGCAGTTTCTGAGGAGAGAGTGCAAGCTGAGAAGTTGGAGGTGGGCGGTGCGACCGCAAAGCTATGGGGTTGGGACAAAGGTCTGTGGCATGAGAGAGGAGGGCTGTAAAGCTCCACAAGCTCAGACGTTTTCACTGGGCCAGGGGTCTTTTAAAATGGAGTGTGGCAAAATGGAAGACTGTTCTGTGGTCAGATGAGTCACAATTTGAAGTTCTTTATGGAACACTGGGACGCCATGTCATCCGGACCAGAGAGGACAAGGATAACCCAAGTTGTTATCAACACTCCGTTCAGAAGCCTGCATCACTGATGGTATGGGGTTGCATGAGTGCTTGTGGCATGGGCAGCTTGCATGTCTGGAAAGGCACCATTAATGCAGAGAACTATGTTCAGGTTCTAGAACAACATATGCTCCCATCTAGACATCATCTCTTTCAGGGAAGACCCTGCATTTTTCAACAAGATAATGCCAGACCACATTCTGCAGCAATCACAACATCATGGCTACATAGGAGAAGGATCCGGTACTGAAATGGCCAGCCTGCAGTCCAGATCTTTCACCTATAGAGAACATTTGGCGCATCATAAAGAGGAAGGTGCGACAAAGAAGGCCCAAGACGATTGAACAGTTAGAGGCCTGTATTAGACATGAATGGGAGAGCATTCCTATTTCTAAACTTGAGAAACTGGTCTCCTCTGTCCCCTGACGTCTGTTGAGTGTTGTAAGAAGAAGGGGGGGATGCCACACAGTGGTAAAAAATGGCCTTGTCCCAACTTTTTTGGGATTTGTTGACGCCATGAAATTTGGAAACAACATATTTTCCCATTAAAATGATACATTCTCTCAGTTTTAACTTTTGATTTGTGATGTGTGTTCTATTCTGAATAAAATATTAGATGTTGGCACCTCCACATCATTGCATTCAGTTTTTATTCACAATTTGTTTAGTGTCCCAACTTTTTTGGAATCCGGTTTGTAATTACTTTAACGTAAGAAAATTAACGGCTGAATCACAAAGTAAACTGATCAAAACTGTTGTCTCATGTTTAAATTACTTTTCTGCTTCTAAGTCATTCCAAATAAAAGGGAATCGACAAAGATACTTAAAATTACAATAGACTTTTGAATGATTCATGTTTGTGTCACGCAGGCCTCTCAGGACTCCAGGTCCCAGAATACACCAGTCAGTCACATGACGCTACATCGTTCTCACTCTCCGGAATTCTAATCATGATCACCTGTGTCTCTCAGTATATAAGCTTCACTCTCTCACCAGTCTATGCCGAGTAGTGCGTGATCCTTATCCGTATACAAAGCGTTCTCTACATACCTGTCTGTCTTGAATTCTTGTTACCTACCTTATGCTCGTCTTTCGGTTTTCGTCCTTGTCTTGCCCCTTTGGATTTGTTTGCTCTCCGGTTCATGAACTCTGCATGGCTCTTCGACTACTCTCTTGGATTATCTATGAAGTACTGTTTGTTTCCGGTATTCGACCCATCTGCCTGGCTTTTCGACTACTCTATTGGATTATCTCTGAGGTACTGTTTGTTTCCAGCATTCGACCCGTGCTTGGTTTTGTTAACCCCTTGTGGATTGTGATTAATAAACTCTTTCTACTGTTAACGGCAAGTGTCTGCCTCCTGTCCAGTCGTGACAGAATACTCGGCCTCAACATGCAGACAGCGGTTCTGAAGCTGTGATTACGGCGCTAAGCAGTCAAAGCCAACTGCTAGGTCAACACCAGCAAACGCTAGCAAGTGTGACTCAAGCTATTGAATCTCTCGCTCACCAACAACAAAACCAGCAACTGCAACTTTCGCAGGTGGTAGAGAGCGTTAAAGCACTTACAACTTGCTTTTCTGATAATAGTCTCCACTCTGAGCCCCCTTCGGTCCCTGTTAATGTTTCTTCGCATTACCCTGTCAGTAAGCCTGAAGTTTTTGAGGGTAATCCAGCCAAATGTTGTGGATTTTTGTTACAATGTTCGATATTTTTTGAGAACTCGCCTCCAAGTTCGGATAAATCCAAAATAACCTTTATGATGTCACGTCTCACGGGTAAAGCACTCGAATGGGCCACTGCGGTATGGAATAATATTATGGATAAAACGTATCCCGAGTTTTTGACTATGTTTCCGGAGGTGTTTGATCACGCTAATGAGGGTCAATCCAATAGGGAAATCCTTCTGACCCTTAAACAGGGCTCTCGCACTGCAGCTGCTTACGCTCTAGAATTCAGAACTATTGCTGCAGGAAGTGGGTGGAATGAACCAGCGCTCATGAATGTATTCCGAAACGGTCTTAACTCGGATATACTTACTGAAATGGCCTGTAGAGATGATGGAACATCTCTGGATCAACTCATATCCATGTCCATTCGTCTAGATCAACTTTTAAAGACCCAAAACCTCGGGTCAGGCACACCTAACCTTAAGGTGTCATGCGTTTCCTAGTTCAGAGAGACATAAGATGCACTCGAGTTTCGTTCCCAGTCCTAATTCTCCAACTGAGCCTATGGAGTGTGAGGTTTTGAGACTGTCTCCAGAGGAACGTCGAAGACGTCTGCACCATGGATTGTGTCTATATTGTGGAGGTTCAGACCACTTCAGACGTGATTGTTTAAAACGTCCACCGAGTAATCCGACACCTCATCAAAAGAAAGCTTTGCACGTCAATACGGTGAGTGTACCCACAACGAGATTAACTTTAAGATCGTTTTCAATACCTGTCACCGTGTACTGCCAAGGAAATTCTCTTGTTGTTCCAGCCCTGATTGACTCCGGAGCCGAAGGAAACTTCCTTCATCAGTCCATCGTCACCAAGTTAAACATCCAGACGGAACCTTTGTGCAGACGGGTCCTGGTCCGTGCCCTTGATGGCCTTCCAATTGGAGGAGATCCCATCTCTCAAGAGACCTTTACCTTGGTTAGAGATACACAACCCAGTTATTTCATGGAATCCGCGCGAGATATTGTCCTGGTCCACTTATTGTCATTCCAATTGTTTAGCACTGGATCAACTGTCTGTCCACTCCACATCTGTGGAGAGTCCCGATTCACCTGTACATGTACAAATTCCCTTGGAGTATTCTAAGTACTCAGAAGTATTTAGTAAGGTCAAAGCCACTAAACTACCTCCACATCGAACATATGACTGTGCCATAGACCTTGTTGAGGGAGCTTCCTTGCCCAAGTCACGTATTTATCCACTTAATTTAGAGGAGGAGAGAGTTATGGAGGAATATGTCAAGGAAGCTTTGGCACAAGGGTTTATTCGCCCCTCTAAGTCTCCGGTAGCATCTGGGTTCTTTTTTGTTAAGAAGAAAGATGGAGGTTTAAGACCCTGTATAGACTACCGTGCTCTTAATGACATTACTAAAATATTTGTAT
Source organism: Hoplias malabaricus (assembly GCF_029633855.1). Classification (NCBI taxonomy): domain Eukaryota; kingdom Metazoa; phylum Chordata; class Actinopteri; order Characiformes; family Erythrinidae; genus Hoplias; species Hoplias malabaricus. The sequence continues at coordinate 128,282 of NC_089809.1, forward strand.
ACCCGCTACCCCTTATTCCTGCAGCATTAGAGCAATTACGAGGTGCCACCATTTTCACAAAGTTAGATCTTCGTAGTGCTTACAATCTCATCCGAATCAAAGAAGGTGATGAATGGAAAACGACGCTTAGCACGACTAGGGGACACTATGAATATCTAGTAATGAGTTACGGACTAGTAAACGCCCCGTCTGTGTTTCAGGCCTTTATAAATGACATATTCCGAGATATGTTAGGGCAGTGTGTGATCGCGTATATAGATGATATATTGATTTATTCCCCTGATTTGAACACGCACATAATGCAAGTCAGGAAAGTACTTCAACGTCTCAGAGAGAACAATCTCTATGTCAAAGGAGAGAAGTGTGAATTTCACCAACAGACTATTTCATTTCTCGGATATGTCATAAGTATATCCGGTATTATAATGGACGATCATAAAGTAGAAGCTGTTGTGAACTGGCCAGTACCGAACAATATTAAGGAACTTCAACGTTTTTTAGGTTTTGCCAACTTCTATAGAAGATTTATTATGAACTTCAGTTCCATCGCTGCACCTCTTACTGCCCTACTAAAAGGTAATTCTCAGCGTTTATTTTGGTCTCCTCAAGCACAACTAGCTTTTGAGTGTCGGAAAAGAGCTTTTTCTACTGCCCCCATTCTCAAACATCCGGATCCAGAATATCCCTTTGTGGTCGAAGTAGACGCTTCTGAAACGGGGGTAGGAGCGATACTATCTCAGCGGAAAGGTGATTCTTCCAAGTTATACCCAATTGCGTTCTATTCCCATAAACTATCTCCCGCTGAGCGCAACTATGGTATTGGAGATAGAGAGTTGCTAGCAGTGAAATTAGCCCTAGAAGAATGGAGGCATTGGTTGGAGGGTTCTTTACACCCCTTTTTGGTGATAACTGATCATAAGAATTTGGAATATCTTCGGACAGCTAAGAGAATGAATTCTCGTCAGGCCAGGTGGTCATTGTTTTTCTCACGTTTTAATTTTTCTATCACTTTCCGTCCAGGCAGTAACAATATTAAAGCTGACGCTTTGTCCCGTTTACATCAGGGAGAATTTAAGGAGAAGGGGGAAGGTGACTTCATATTACCGTCATCTGTCTCAGTATCAGTTATTAGATGGGAACTCGATGAACAAATCGAAAATGAAAATAAATCTAAAGAAGTGCCCAGTGAATGTCCAGAAGGGAAAAAGTATGTACAGGCCCCACTCCGAGACAAGTTAATCACATGGGCGCATTCTTCCCTGTCATCTGGTCACCCGGGTGAGACACGCACTACTCAACTCATCCTAGCTCGGTATTGGTGGGAAACTGTTAGGGCAGATGTACATAAGTTTATTGCATCCTGTTCTGTCTGTGCTCAGTCAAAGACCCCTAAGACACTTCCTGCAGGTAAACTTATGCCCCTACCAGTTCCTGAACATCCCTGGTCTCACTTAGCTCTGGACTTTGTCATTGATCTACCCATATCTGAAGGTTATACCACTGTGCTTACAGTGATTGATCAGTTCTCTAGAGGGGTGAAATTTATACCGTTCCCATCACTACCCACTGCTTTCGACACGGCTAAGGCCATATATACTCATATTTTCCGTAATTTTGGTGTTCCAGAAGATATTTTATCAGACCGAGGTCTGCAATTCACGTCACGTGTCTGGAAAGCATTTTTTGAACATTTAGGAGCTAACATTAGCCTTACTTCCGGATATCATCCTCAGAGCAATGGACAATGCGAGCGGATGAATCAAGAACTGGGAAAATACTTATGTTTGTATTGTCACAAGTATCCTCAGGACTGGTCTCAGTATCTGGTATGGGCCGAAATTGCTCAAAATTCTCTTGTGAATTCTACCACTGGGCTCACTCCATTTCAGTGTATCCTAGGCTATCAACCTCCTTTAGCTCCTTGGACTGCTGCTATCTCAGGAATACCAGCCTGCGACGCAGCGAGGAAGTTTGGGAGGAAACCCATCAACACATTTCGGAGAGTCTGTCTCGATATAAAGAGAAGGCAGATAAGCACCGGTCTTCTTCTCCCCCCTACCAAATTGGAGATCGGGTATGGTTGTCAACAAAAAATATCAGGTTTGAGGGGAGCAGTAGGAAGCTCCAATCCAAGTTTATTGGACCTTTCCGTATTTCTGCCAAAGTCAACAATGTTACTTATAAGTTGGAGCTTCCTGCTCAATATCGCATCCATAACTCTTTTCATGTCTCTCATCTCAAACCTGTAGTTTCAGGACCCTTGAACGAGGACATACCAGACGATGTACCACCCACGGCCATGTAACAAGAAGATTCGTATATTTATGCTGTGCGTGAGATTCTGGATTCACGTAGACGTGGAGGGGTTCTCCAATATCTTATTGACTGGGAGGGTTATGGCCCTGAAGAACATTCCTGGGTACCCGCTAAGAATGTTTGTGATCCGGGCCTTGTGTTAGCGTTTCACTCACGCTATCCCGAGAAGCCCGCTCCCCGTCCTAGGGGTCGTCCCAGAAGATCATTTTCCACTCCCACTCTATCCCGTTCCACGTCTAGGTCTAAAGGTCAACGGCGATCTCAGACCTCAGCATGTGTTAATGTACCTGGCTCGGGTACTTCTGGTCAGATTGGTGGTCGTCGTCGTGGCCGTCCTCGTTCCAGGCTGTTTCCTATGCCATCGGCATAGAACGTTTGGAGTCTCTAATGGTCTCTGGTCGTCTCCAATTGTCCCTCTGGTCATCTTGAATTGTCTTTGCTGAGGCTGTGGGTGATGCTGAAAAAGGATAGAGGATATTTATAAGGAAAGTCAGGGGATGGTTCCAGTAAGGTCTTGTTTACTGTCCTCAAAATTGTCAACTGTGAAGTTGTGAAACAATTCAAGAATAACGCATCTCAACTTAAAAACAGAAAGAACCTGGGGTTTTCATCATGTACAGCACATAACCAGTGTCAGAAATTGTTTCAGAGAATCTTGAGAAACCTCTACGTGCAAGAGACACGGCCCAAAACCAGTTTTATCTTCTAGCCCTCAGATGGCACTGAATTACAAACAGAAAGGTTTCTGTAGGAAATCACTGCATGGGTCAGGAACACTTCCCAAACTCACTTTCTGTGAACACAGTTCATCACCACCTCCACAAACTAAACCTTTTAAACACAGAGAAGAACTCAGATATAAACAGGATCCAGAAACACCTCCACCTTCTCTGGGCCCGAGCTCATTTCAGATGTACTTGGGAAGTGGAAGCGTCCTGTGTCTCCACAGGGTGTGGGGAAGCACTGTTAATGCTGAAGAATATATATGTCACGGCTGCGCAGGGAGGAACTGGAGTAGACACATGTAAACAAAAAGACTAAGAAACATACATCTACACACACAACACCAGACAAAGGAGCACCCAAACTACAGGGCTATATCATGACAAGACAAACGAGGAACACCTGGAGACAATAATGAGACAGAGGCAGGACTAAGGTGGGACTAGGGCGGAGATAGGAACAACAAGAAAACAGAGCCATGTGCTACATGAGCACGGTGGGGAACACAGACGGGACTGGGCCAGGATGTGACAATATACAGAGTATGGAGTGACACGCTGCTGTTCAGACAACATCTTTTTTTAGGGAAGGCCTTGTTCATTTCAGTGAGACGAGGCCAGTCCATAATCTGCATGGATCACAGCAGCACGGCTCCTTAGTAAAAGAGTCCGGGAGCTAAACTCGTCCAGACCTGTCCCCCACTGACAACAACTGGGGCTTTATGAAACAAAAACCCTGTAACGGAGCAGCTCCAATTCTGTAACAAGCAAGAATCAGATAACAGTTCACTTTCAGAAGTACAGCGACTGGTCTCAGTTCCCAATCACTTACAGAGTGCTGTTAAAGAAGAGGCGATGAACACAGTGGTAAACACAACTCGGCCTCAACATTTTTGGAACATGTCACTGGCATCAAATTCACTTTGGCAAATACTTTTTCAAAAATCAATAAATTGTCTAAAGAGCACTGTGTTTAAGGTAAGATCAGTGGATTTCTGGTTAACAGCCTCATACAAATAAGGACAAGGACAAAATATTAAATCAGACACAGGATGTGACTGGAGCTCCTCTCTCCCCGGTCTCTGTAGAAGCTGAAGTCCAACAGAAAGTCGTACTGATTCCCTCAGAGCTGAGTTCATCACGTCTCCAAACTCTGTATTACATTCTCCTTCCCCAGACCTCGCACAGATCCTCTGCAGAGCGTTTAATCTCTGAGCAGAACGTGATCCTGATCTGCTCCAGCTCCGAACTCTGTGAGCGGAGTCTTGCTGTCACTCAGTTTATCCTCAACATACAAGACTCTGTTCAAATGCTCCTTCCCAATGTAGGGATCCTTCGGAAGGCTGTAATGATCTATATTCCTCCTTAAATTCGATAACTCTGCTACTGCAGGAACAACACTCCACATCACTTTACAGGGAAAGGGGCGGGGTCACTCAGACTTCAGTATTTACAAACCCAGACTCAAGGATTCAGATTCCAAACACGACTCACCTAGGGTTAGAATTCTGGTGCCACCTTAAGAGCAGTTCCATTTCTGTACTAGCTGAAGTGTGTTAAATGAGACCTTGGAGCAAGGGAATGAGTCCAAACCGATGCCCACTTTAGGAGCAGAACTTACCCACAGTGCATTGCAGCATGATGTCATAGCAACAACAGCCAAAACAATGTCATTTAAATGTCAGAAAACGTGCAATACATTGTTACCAAATATATTTTACCCATATATCACACTGTATTTACCTGATCACCTGATATTCAGCTCTGGTGATTTAAACCGTGCTGATATTTTGTGATAAGAGCATGTTTTTTCCATAACCACTGCATCACTCCGCTGAGCTGTTAACAACTCTCTTTACACAGCCACTGTCCTTATTACGTTTCACCAGAAAACAACTCTGTTTCACACCAATAACTGTATTCAGTTTACTTCAAAGGTCTACACTAAATTATACTCTTTTTCATTGTTATAAACACCTACATTTAACTTCATCCTTGTGAGACATGGAAACTGATTACTGTGACTTTATATTTAATCATGAAATATCAGCACGGTTTTGAAAATGAAATAAACATTTGCTTTATTTTGATGATAATTTTCCCCCTTTACAACATCCAATGTTCGTATTTAATTTTTGGAGTTTTTATACAAACCGGATTCCAAAAAAGTTGGGACACTGAATAAATTTTGAATAAAAACTGAATGCAATGATGTGGAGACGGCAAATGTCAATATTTTATTCATAATAGAACATAGATGACAGATCAAAAGTTTAATCTGAGTAAATGTAACATTTTAAAGGAAAAATAGTTGATTCAAAATTTCACAGTGTCAACAAATCCCAAAAAAAGTTGGGACAAGTAGCAATAAGTGGCTGGAAAAAGGAAATGGAGCATATAACGAACAGCTGGAAGACCAATTAACACTAATTAGGTCAATTGACAACATGATTGGGTATAAAAAGAGCTTTGCAGAGTGTCAGTGTCTCTCTGAAGCCAAGATGGTAAGAGGATCACCAATTCCACCATTGTTGCGCAGAAAGATAGTGCAGCGATACCAGAATGGTGTTACCCAGCGTAAAATAGCAAAGACTTTTAAGTTATCATCATCAACCGTGCATAACATCATCAAAAGATTCAGAGAATCTGTAACAATTGCTGTGCGTAAGGGTCAAGGCCGTAAAACTCTACTGGATGCTCGTGATCTCCGGGCCCTTAAACGTCACTGCACCTCAAACAGGAACGCCACTGTCAAGGAAATAACAGAATGGGCTCAGGAATACTTCTAGAAAGCATTGTCATTGAACACAATCCACCATGCCATCTGCCGTTGCCAGCTGAAACTCTACAGTGCAAAGAGGAAGCCATTTTGTTAGTACGGACCACACCGGTAGAGGCTGAAATGGGGAGGCGAACTCAGAAGTCTTTTGGGGAAGAGTTCAGGGCGGCTTATGAATGCTTATGAAGCCAGATCCCCCCGTTGTATAAATGAATATGAGAAAAGGGTAGAGACGGGGTGGAGGCGGGAGCGAGTTTAAAACAGGAGGCTCAGTGGGCTTGATAAAGGCTGAACACGGCTCAGAATATGGGGATCAGCAGGAATGACCCAGCGCGGAGGAGTGAGCTGACGTGAAGCAGTCGAGTCCAGATCCGTGTCCTGAACTAAACGAGGCGAGTTTGTCTGACGCGGAAATGACATGAATTTGCAGGGTATATAAAGAGCTGAGAGGAGGAGGAGTTTGGGTGTGGTCCTACTCCCAAAATTATGTTATTACATAACTTCATTTTGCTAGTACGGACCACGCCCGTAGAGGCTGAAACGGGGAGGCGAACTCAGAAATCTTTTGGGGAAGAGTTCAGGGTGGCTTATGAATGGGCATGAAGCCAGACCCCCAAAAATTTACAGGAATGCTGGTCATTAAGTGCTACAGAATGGATAGGTCCAGGTACTCTGGTCAGGGGTTTGATTGGTGTCCTAATTAGTGTTAATTGGTCTTCCAGCTGTTCGTTATATGCTCAGTTTCCTTTTTTCCAGCCACTTACTGCTACTTGTCCCAACTTTTTTGGGATTTGTTGACACTGTGAAATTTTGAATCAACATATTTTTCCTTTAAAATGTTACATTTACTCAGATTAAACTTTTGATCTGTCGTCTATGTTCTATTACGAATAAAATATTGACATTTGCCGTCTCCACATCATTGCATCCAGTTTTTATTCAAAATTTTTTTGGAATCCGGTTTCTATAAAAACTCCAAAAATAAAAAACGAACACTGGACGTTGTAAAGGGGAAAAATTATCATCAAAATAAAGCAAATATTTATTTCATTTTCAAAACCGTGCTGGTATTTCGTGATTAAATATAAAGTCACAGTAATCAGTTTCCATGTCTCACAAGGATGAAGTTAAATGTAGGTGTTTATAACAGTGAAAAAGAGTATAATTTAGTGTAGACTCTTGAAGTAAACTGAATACAGTTATTGGTGTGAAACAGAGTTGTTTTCTGATGAAATGTAATAAGGACAGTGGCTGTGTAAAGAGAGTTGTTAACAGCTCAGCGGAGTGATGCAGTGGTTATGGAAACAACATGCTCTTATCATGAAATATCAACACGGTTTAAATCACCAGAGCTGAATATCAGGTGATCAGGTAACTACAGTGTGATATATGGGTAAAATATATTTGGTAACAATGTATTGCACGTTTTCTGACATTTAAATGACATTGTTTTGGCTGTTGTTGCTATGACATCATGCTGCAATGTACTGTGGGTAAGTTCTGCTCCTAAAGTGGGCATCGGTTTGGACTCGTTCCCTTGCTCCAAGGGCTCATTTAACACACTTCAGCTAGTACAGAAATGGAACTGCTCTTAAGGTGGCGCCAGGGATTGCCCCAGAGTCGAGTTTGGAATCTGAATCCTTGAGTCTGGGTTTGTAAATACTGAAGTCTGAGTGGCCCCGCCCCTTTCCCTGTGGAGTGATGTGGAGTGTTGTTCCTGCAGTAGCAGATTTATCGAATTTAAGGAGGAATATAGATCATTACAGCCTTCCGAAGGATCCCTACATTGGGAAGGAGCATTTGAACAGAGTCCTGTATGTTGAGGATAAACTGAGTGACAGCAAGACTCCGCTCACAGAGTTCGGAGCTGGAGCAGATCAGGATCACGTTCTGCTCAGAGATTAAACGCTCTGCAGAGGATCTGTGCGAGGTTTGGGGAAGGAGAATGTAATACAGAGTTTGGAGACGTGATGAACTCTGAGGGAATCAGTACGATTTTCTGTTGGACTTCAGCTTCTACAGAGACCGGGGAGAGAGGAGCTCCAGTCACATCCTGTGTCTGATTTAACATTTTGTCCTTGTCCTTATTTGTATGAGGCTGTTAACCAGAAATCCACTGATCTTACCTTAAACACAGTGCTCTTTAGACAATTTATTGATTTTTGAAAAAGTATTAGCCAAAGTGAATTTGATGCCAGCGACATGTTCCAAAAATGTTGGGGCAGAGTTGTGTTTACCACTGTGTTCATCGCCTCTTCTTTAACAGCACTCTGTAAGTGATGGGGAACTGAAACCAGTCGCTGTACTTCTGAAAGTGAACTGTTTTCTGATTCTTGCTTGTTACAGGATTGGAGCTGCTCCGTTACAGGGTTTTTGTTTCATAAAGCCCCAGTTGTTGTCAGTGGAGGACAGGTCTGGACGAGTTTAGCTCCCGGACTCTTTTACTAAGGAGCCGTGCTGCTGTGATCCATGCGGATTATGGACTGGCCTCGTCTCACTGAAATGAACAAGGCCTTCCCTAAAAAAACATGTTGTCTGAACGGCAGCGTGTCACTCCATACTCTGTATATTGTCACATCCTGGCCCAGTCCCATCTGTGTTCCCCACCGTGCTCATGTAGCACATGGCTCTGTTTGTTGTTGTTCCTGTCTACGCCCTAGTCCCACCTTAGTCCTGCCTCTGTCTCATTATTGTCTCCAGGTGTTCCTCGTTTGTCTTTGTCTTTGTCTGGTGTTGTGTGTGGAGATGTATGATTCTCAGTCTTTCTGTTTACATGTGTCTACTCCAGTTCATGGCTCTTCTGTCTGTCCTAGTTTAACTATGTTTAGTTTAGTTTTGTCTTTATTTAATCTTTATGTATTACTTGTTTATTTTGATTCTGTCTTTGTTTACGTCCGACTCCTTCATCCTCCCTGCACAGCCATGACATGTATATCCTTCAGCATTAACAGTGCTTCCCCACACCCTGTGTAGGACACTTCCACTTCCTGAGTCTGTCTGAAATGAGCTCGGGCCAGAGATGGCGGTGTTTCTGGATCCTGTTTTTATCTGGGTTCTTCTGTTTGTGAGGTTTAGCTTGTGTTTGTGGAGGTGGTGATGAACTGTGTTCACAGAAAGTGGGTTTGGGAAGTGTTTCTGACCCATGCAGTGATTTCCTACAGAAACCTTTCTGTTTGTAATTCAGTGCCATCTGAGGGCTAGAAGACCACAGCCAGATAAACCTGGTTTTGGACTGTGTCTCTTGCATGTACAGGTTTCTCAAGATTCTCTGAAACTATTTCTGACACTGGTCATGTGCTGTACATGATGAAAACCCCAGGTTCTTTCTGTTTTTAAGTTGAGATGCGTTATTCTTGAATTGTTTCACAACTTCACTCCCTCCTCACCCCCCGCCAAAGTGTGACAATTGAGGACAGTAAACAAGACCTTCCTGGAACCATCCCCTGACTTTCCTTATAAATATCCTCCAACCTTTTAAACATCACCCACAGCATCAGCAAAGACAATTCAAGACGACGGCCAGAGGGACAATCGGAGACGACCAGAGACCATTAGAGACAATCAGAGAAGATCAGAGTGAGTACCCACACCTCCGCTTCTCCTTTACCTCCTGCCTCTAGGCTCCTCTCAGGTGATTAATGTGATGGAGGTGTTGTTTACAGGATGAAGTGTGCAGCTCTTCTCCTGTGTGTCGTCCTCTTGCTGGACTCTGCTTCCTCTGGTAATCTCACTCTCATCGGAGATTCAAATACCAGTGAGTAGAGTGTCCTTCATCCACCTACAATACCATAGCAACCACCTGGAAAATGCATAGACTGTTTAATACACTGCATTTCCTCTGAAAATGCTCTTTTCTAGTTTAAAGGTCTGAGTGTAATTTAAACGTGTGTCATTTCTGAAAGGACTTTTCTTTTCCAGTAAGTCTCGGTGAAAACCTGCTACTTTTCCCCAAAGAGTCGAACACTGCCTACGTGAAACACACGCCCCTGAAACCCCTCAGTTTATCAGCTTTCACTCTGTGTATGCGAATCTCTGTGGACCCACGCGTGGTCGATGCAGAGGACCGTGAGACCATCCTCTTCGCTTATCGCACCAGAGACTTTGACGAGCTGAACGTGTGGCAGGAGAAAGGTCAACTTTCCTTCTACTTAAGGGGTGAGCCAGGAGTCTTCTTCCCCCTCAATCCCCTCTCCACCTTCCGCACAAACCTGTGTCTCACCTGGGAGTCCAGCTCGGGCCTGGCCGCGTTCTGGGTGGACGGGCGCTGCAGCATGCTGCAAGAGTACAGAAAAAAACAGTCCGGCCTGGTGGCGTGGTGATATTGGGGCAGGATCCAGACTCATTTGTTGGGGATTTTGATGCGAAACAGAGTTTTGTGGGTGAGATTTCAGACATAAACATGTGGGACTTTGTGCTGACGGAGCGACAGATCCGAGCCTTCAATGAGAAAGGCTGGTCAGAACCGATTCCAAACGTTCTCAGGTGGAGCGTAATGGAGGGTGAAGTTAACGGGGAAGTCCTTGTCGTCCCAGAGAACAATTTATGATCTTCTCAGTAGAGCAGCTGCTACAGTGACGTCTGGTGTTTCTGCTGCGTCCGTCCTCTGTTAAAATGTGGAGGGAAAGATCTAATAAATTAATAAAATAAAAATGCAAAAACCTTTTTTCTGTTTGTTTTTGTTACACGTGTGAAACTATCATCACAACATTAAAACTGAACTGGCATCTTCACTCAAACATGAATCATTCAAAAGTCTATTGTAATTAAGTATCTTTGTCAATTCCCTTTTATTTGGAATGACTTAGAAGCAGAAAAGTAATTTAAACATGAGACAACAGTTTTGATCAGTTTACTTTGTGATTCAGCCATTAATTTTCTTACGTTAAAGTAATTACAAACAGGATTCCAAAAAAGTTGGGACACTAAACAAATTGTGAATAAAAACTGAATGCAATGATGTGGAGGTACCAACATCTAATATTTTATTCAGAATAGAACTCAAATCAAATCAAATTTATTTGTATAGCGCTTTTTACAACTGACGTTGTCACAAAGCAGCTTCACAGTTTCAAAACAGAACATTTAAATCAAAGCCCAATGCAAGCAAGCCGAAGGCGACAGTGGCAAGGAAAAACTCCCTCGAGGCTGGAGGAAGAAACCTTGGGAGGAACCAAGACTCACAAAGGGGACCCATCCTCCTCTGATCAAACTATAGATTGAAATCACAGATCAAAAGTTTAAACTGAGAGAATGTATCATTTTTAGGGGAAAAATATGTTGTTTCCAAATTTCATGGCGTCAACAAATCCCCAAAAAGTTGGGACAAGGCCATTTTTTACCACTGTGTGGCATCCCCCCCTTGTTCTTACAACACTCAACAGACGTCTGGGGACAGAGGAGACCAGTTTCTCAAGTTTAGAAATAGGAATGCTCTCCCATTCATGTCTAATACAGGCCTCTAACTGTTCAATCGTCTTGGGCCTTCTTTGTCGCACCTTCCTCTTTATGATGAGCCAAATGTTCTCTACAGGTGAAAGATCTGGACTGCAGGCTGGTCATTTCAGTCCCCGGATCCTTCTCCTACGTAGCCATGATGTTGTGATTGCTGCAGAATGTGGTCTGGCATTATCTTGTTGAAAAATGCAGGGTCTTCCCTGAAAGAGATGATGTCTAGATGGGAGCATATGTTGTTCTAGAACCTGAACAAAGTTCTTTGCATTAACGGTGCCTTTCCAGACATGCAAGCTGCCCATGCCACAAGCACTCATGCAACCCCATACCATCAGTGATGCAGGCTTCTGAACGGAGCGTCGATAACAACTTGGGTTATCCTTGTCCTCTCTGGTCCGGATGACATGGCGTCCCAGTGTTCCATAAAGAACTTCAAATCGTGACTCATCTGACCACAGAACAGTCTACCATTTTGCCACACTCCATTTTAAAAGACCCCTGGCCCAGTGCAAACATCTGAGCTTGTAGAGCTTGCTTAGAAATGGCTTCCTCTTTGCACTGTAGAGTTTCAGCTGGCGACGGTGGACGGCACGGTGGATTGTGTTCACTGACAATGCTTTCTGGAAGTATTCCTGAGCCCATTCTGTTATTTCCTTGACAGTGGTGTTCCTGTTTGAGGTGCAGTGACGTTTAAGGGCCCGGAGATCACAAGCATCCAGTAGAGTTTTACGGCGTTGACCCTTACGCACAGCAATTGTTCCAGATTCTCTGAATCTTTTGATGATGTTATGCACGGTTGATGATGATAACTTAAAAGTCTTTGCTATTTTACGCTGGGTAACACCATTCTGGTATCGCTGCACTATCTTTCTGCCCAACAATGGTGGAATTGGTGATCCTCTTACGATCTTGGGTTCAGAGAGACACTGACACTCTGGGAAGCTCTTTTTATACCCAGTCATGTTGTCAATTGACCTAATTAGTGTTAATTGGTCTTCCAGCTGTTCATTATATGCTCCATTTCCTTATTCCAGCCACTTATTGCTACTTGTCCCAACTTTTTTGGGATTTGTTGACACTGTGAAATTTTGAATCGACATATTTTTCCTTTAAAATGTTACATTTACTCAGATTAAACCTTTGATCTGTCATCTATGTTCTATTACGAATAAAATATTGACATTTGCCGTCTCCACATCATTGCATTCAGTTTTTATTCACAATTTGTTTAGTGTCCCAACCTTTTTGGAATCCGGTTTGTATATATATATATTTTTTACCTTTTTCTCAGTTTCCCAAGCTTTTTGGAAATGAGATTCTAGATGTTTATACAGACTTATCTGACAAATTATTTTTAAATATAACCTTTGAACTGTAAATACATCTCTCCGTGTGGTCAGCAGTTTCCTCAGGACAGTAAACAAGACCTTACTGGAACCACCCCCTGACTTTCCTTATAAATATCCTCCAGCCTTTTAAATATCACCCACAGCATCAGCAAAGACAATTCAAGACGACGGCCAGAGGGACAATCGGAGACGACCAGAGACCATTAGAGACAATCAGAGAAGATCAGAGTGAGTACTCACACCTCCGCTTCTCCTTTACCTCCTGCCTCTAGGCTCCTCTCAGGTGATTAATGTGATGGAGGTGTTGTTTACAGGATGAAGTGTGCAGCTCTTCTCCTGTGTGTCGTCCTCTCGCTGGACTCTGCTTCCTCTGGTAATCTCACTCACAGCTGGGGTTCATATATCAGTGTGTAGAGTGTCCTTCATCCACCTAGAATACCATAGCAACCACCATTATTTCCCTAGCAACCACCTGGAAAATGCATAGACTGTTTAATACACTGCATTTTCTCTGAAAATGCTCTTTTCTAGTTTAAGGATCTGAGTGTAATTTAAACATGTGTCATTTCTGAAAGGAGTTTTTCTTTTTCAGGACATCTCAGTGAAAACCTGCTGCTTTTCCCCAAAGAGTCGAACACTGCCTACGTGCAGCTCACGCCTCTGAAACCCCTCAGTTTATCAGCTTTCACTCTGTGTATGCGGATCTCCGTGGACCCACACGTGGTCGATGCAGAGGGCCGTGAGACCATCCTCTTCGCTTATCGCACCAAAGACTTTGACGAGCTAAACCTGTGGCAGGAGAAAGGCCAACTCTCCTTCTACATGAGCAGTGGGACAGGAGCCATCTTCCCCCTCAAACCACTCTCCACCTTCCGCACAAACCTGTGTCTCACCTGGGAGTCCAGCTCGGGCCTGGCCGCGTTCTGGGTGGACGGGCGCCGCAGCATGCTGCAAGAGTACAGAAAAAACCACAGAGTCCAGCCCGGTGGCGTGGTGATATTGGGGCAGGATCCAGACACTTTTGTTGGGGATTTTGAGGAAAAACAGAGTTTTGTGGGTGAGATTTCAGATGTAAACATGTGGGACTTTGTGCTGACGGAGCGACAGATCCGAGCCTTCAATGAGAAATATTGGTTAGGACCAATTCCAAACGTTCTCAGGTGGAGTGAAATGGAGGGTGACGTTAAGGGAGAAGTCCTTGTCGTCCCAGAGAAAAACTTATGATCTTCTCAGTAGAGCATCTGCTACAGTGACGTCTGGTGTTTCTGCTGCGTCCGTCCTCTGTTAAAATGTGGAGGGAAAGATCTAATAAATTAATAAAATGAAAATGCAAAAACCTTTTTTCTGTTTGTTTTTGTTACACGTGTGAAACTATCATCACAACATTAAAACTGAACTGGCATCTTCACTCAAACATGAATCATTCAAAAGTCTAATGTAATTTTAAATATCTTTGTCAATTCCCTTTTATTTGGAATGACTTAGAAGCAGAAAAGTAATTTAAACATGAGACAACAGTTTTGATCAGTTTACTTTGTGATTCAGCCATTAATTTTCTTACGTTAAAGTAATTACAAACAGGATTCCAAAAAAGTTGGGACACTAAACAAATTGTGAATAAAAACTGAATGCAATGATGTGGAGGTGCCAACATCTAATATTTTATTCAGAATAGAACACAAATCACAAATCAAAAGTTTAAACTGAGAGAATGCCTCATTTTAAGGGAAAAATATGTTGTTTCCAAATTTCATGGCGTCAACAAATCCCCAAAAAGTTGGGACAAGGCCATTTTTTACCACTGTGTGGCATCCCCCCTTCTTCTTACAACACTCCACAGACCTCTGGGGACAGAGGAGACCAGTTTCTCAAGTTTAGAAATAGGAATGCTCTCCCATTCATGTCTAATACAGGCCTCTAACTGTTCAATCGTCTTGGGCCATCTTTATCACACCTTCCTCTTTATGATGCTCCAAATGTTCTCTACAGGTGAAAGATCTGGACTGCAGGCTGCCATTTCAGTCCCCGGATCCTTCTCCTGCGTAGCCATGATGTTGTGATTGCTGCAGAATGTGGTCTGGCATTATCTTGTTGAAAAATGCAGGGTCTTCCCTGAAAGAGATGACGTCTAGATGGGAGAATATGTTGTTCTAGAACCTGAACATAGTTCTCTGCATTAATGGTGCCTTTCCAGACATTCAAGCTGCCCATGCCACAAGCACTCATGCAACTGATGGAGAATTCAAGGTAAAATTAATATTGGAAGAAAAAGGAGAAAAAATTTTGAAATCTCCATATGATGGCTTTTATTGGGAGAAAAAAGAGATCACGGGTCTAAGTTCCTCTAAATTTCGCTGGATCTTTGAGATCTTATGCTTTGCTGGGGGGTCTCTCCTGACAAGTGTGTAAGGCCTAAAATTCACTCTTGAAAAAGAGAGAAATGGCAGGACTTTGATTTGTGACGTATTGATAAAAGCCACGTTGATTTGGTCTAAATGGAAAATAATAGTTTCTCCTGAGATTGAGTGCGTTTGAACTAGGTTTTTTTTTCCAATGGGTGTAGTGCGTGTATGGAGTTTGATTGGAATGAGGAGACTGTGCTTAACCCCAGACCCACTCAAAGGAATGCAGCTCCAGGAGAGCATTGTGTGTGTACAAAGAGACAGGATGAGAATTAAGAGATACACGTGTGCTGAGCTTAAATTATGTAAATGATACCAGTAATAATTGGAATAACATACACATAAAATAAGGTAGGGAATTAATGTGGATAAATTAACATGTATATATTTTTGTCAAGGAAATTTGTGTTACAGGACCACCAGAATAAAGCTGAAAGCAGGTGGTGCCATCAATACAAAGTAGAGGGAGAGAGAGAGAGAGAGAGAGAGAGAGAGAGAGAAAAGCCAAACTGAGTAAGGGAAGTGTGAAATTATTCTCACACATATACACAAACACAGGATTAGTTTGATTACACTACGAACACACAGTTTAAGTTGAAGTAGTGAAGTAAAAGTGGGGAATAACTTAATAAATCCCGAAAAAATATATTACACCATTTTCCCTGATGTTGTCTGAATGAGCGGGAACGAAGGTAGAATTGTCAGAATGCATGAAGCAGTGGAATAAAAAAACAGCTAAAAAAGAAAAGCATTGGCCGCTTAGAGGTTCATTTGATGTTGAATTATGTCAGGAGGTGAGAGAAATGGTGGAAAGAAAAATTACTAGAACCAAGGCCCAGGTAGGGAGGAAGTTATGTTGCTTAGCTATAATACAAGCTTTTGAAACTCATGCAATTAAAATGAGAGGTAAAAGTGCAGGAGAAAGAAAGGGAAGTTCCTGGAAAAAATAAGAGATACAGTGACGAAGGAAGACAGGGAGTTAAAGATAGACCCCCACCGTATGCCCCTGAAATAAAGTGTGCAGCAGACAAGACAGCCAGAAGCACAACAGTATCAGAGACCTCCTGTATACTGCTGGACTTGTGGTAAGCCAGGCCACTACAGTTGTGATTGCCAGAGTCTAGAATGGTATTAATGGTGCCCAGGAGACCTAAGGGGGGAGTATATAAATTTGGTTGCCTCAACAGTGGCAAATGAAGAACCAGTAGTGCCAATTAGTATAAATGGTTAACACTTTGTGAACAAAGTGATTCAGAAAATCTCACCAGCACTGAGAATCAAACACAGACTAGGGTGTGTTTATCATCCTCAGTCACAAGGCAGAGTAGAAAGGCAAAATGGAATAATTTGTGCAAAGATTGCAAAGATTATGGCAGATAGAAAACAGAAAAAAACTTTAGCATTGATGAGCATGAGAATGTCAACCAACAGAGTCACTCACCTAACGCCTCATGAAATGTTAACTGGTCGACCAATGCCAGTAACATACTTGAGGGGACCCACCCGTGGCCCCAACCTTGAACAGTTGCAAAAAGAACTACAAGAGTATGTCAAATGTCTGACAAAAATCCACAGAGAGATTTTCACTCAGGTGAAAGGAGGCACCGGAGAGAGGACCTCGACTATTCCTTATGAAGGACTGAAGGAAGTGCTCCCCGGGGACTACGTCTACGTCAAAATGTTCAAGAGAGGCTGGACTGAACCCAGACGGGAAGGACCATTTGAAGTGATTTTAGCTACTCCAACTGCTGTAAAGGAAAAAGAACGAAAAGTCTGGATTCACCTTAATCATTGTTCCAGAGCTCCAGATCTGTTAAAACCACTCCCATCAGCTACACCCTCTGTGCAACAACAAAGCACAGACACAGGAGCAAGGGACCAGACAACGCCAGCACCAGACGTCATCAAGCCAGGTCCGAGTGGAGTACAAAGACCAGTAACTAGGAGCGTCACTAGAGCTACACCACCATCAGCTGAAGACTCTGATTGATTGATGTTGAGTCTAGGCAACGGCTGGCAAACAGTCATCCAGACTCATTTTTCATTTTTATTTTTATTTTTTTAGCTCAGTTTGAGGAGTGAGCCAAGCGCCGCCTCTGCTGCAGTAACAAAATAACAGAACAACTAATTAACTCTGACTGAATAATTTGACATTATGCCTAGTTGGCATCCATTTAGACATCCTGGACTTTGTGGACTGAGGGGAACCACTTGTGTATTGTTTATGTTGTCCAGCATCATTGTGATAATCATTCTGTCTGCAGGTATTTCTTACACAGGTAATGACCCACAAGGTAACTTGAATGATACACATGTGTTCACACCATTAAACATATCCACACAGGTCAGAATAAATGACACAGGTCCAGTTCTAATTTCACTCAAACATGAGAGAGTAGTCTTATCTGTAGCATATTCTGCAGTAAGGCAGACCTGGAATACATCAGAAGGATTAGTTTGTGAACGCTACTGTCCAATAAATAGTCAGTAGGTATGCATGGGGACATCAAGTTTTCCACCAGGAGAATACAATGTACTTAATGCTTACATAAGCCAGGTATATCTAATTGTACTCAAATTCCAAATTGTGTTAATCCAGCTTCAACAAAACCAAGACAACAGTTTCATAATATACGTTGTGCCTTGGCACTAATAATGGTACATCACCTAAATCAGTCCAAGATAGAGCAAGATTATTTTGTGAAATATCAGAATTTAGGAGCTAATGACACAATTACAGACATAAAGGGTAAGTTCCACTCAACTGGAACAAAAAAAATTCACAATGTTCAAGCCATGGGATTTTCACTGTTAGTGCACATTGTGACTTGTTGATGTGCTATGAAAGTATACACCTTAATCACTCACACAGAGTAGTCATACACAAATGGGAAGCCCTAGAATGGTACGTGTTAATGCGAACTATTGATTCAGAGACTAACAATGGTCAAAAGGATAAAGGTGAGGTAGTTACAATGTACGCTACTCAGAATATGTTGTATAAATATTTACAATTCACAGCCCATATGAATGTTGACAATGATTGCATAGCGTGTTACTCTAAAAAAAGGGTCCCATCAATTGTTCCATTGGGAGGTTTAGCTGAACGTGTAAACAAGTCTACAGTATGCCCATTAATCTGCTTGTTGTGGAGCATGAATGTTAACTATAATCCTGAACGGGCTCACAGTTGTTCAATATTGTATAGACCATTCACTCATCCTCCACCTATGGTGCAGGATGATGGATGGCCATATCCATATTGTTTCTGTCAATATTCTGTCCCAAATGAGAGAGGAATAGTTCAAAGATGCAGAAGAAAGTTAAATAGTACAGGTTGGGATCTGGACAGTAATATAAAGTTATTGAACATAGACTTGGGTGAGGGTACAGTACCAGTGGCTGATATATTTTGGGTTTGTGATAATGGTAAACAAATAGCTCAATCTTTAGCTCCTACCTGGAAAGGATGTTGTGCTCCAGTTACTTTATCAGGTCAGGTTGCACTATTACCTGTACACATACCAACAGCTCGGAACAAGCGAGATGTATCATCTTGGCTTGCAGGTAAAGACACTATATTTTTGAAACCTACTTTAAGGTATTCTGCCATTTATTCGCAGCATGGTGGGTAAAATTATGTCTGGACTCACAGGACAGTATCCCGTACTTCAACCTGTACAATCCAGTGGATCTTCTCGAACTATTCGTGTGACATGTCATGTCCGACCTTACACCTACTCGGATCGTCAAGTCATTTGACTGAGGTGAAGTGCTAGAAACCTCTCCCTATAGTCAGCAATGTGCCTATCTACGTGATGTAAAATCACAATAGGTGGAAGACAACATCTTCAGGAGCAAACGCCTTCTTTACATGTTTCATGTTATCCATGTATTTACTCATATGTTATTCTTTTTGTTATTATTTGCTGTACTCAATTATCAATATATTAATTTGTATTTACTCATGAGAAAACGCAGTTGCACATGCCATTCTTGTTTATTAGGAACAGGGATAGTTAAGCTTGCGAAATATTTATATATACATTACTCCCAGATAGACTCTGTATTGTATGGTAGTCAATATTAGGATGTAATTTGACCTATTGGTTATTGGCTGATTAGCCCCAAAAACTGTTAAAGGGTGTGAAGACAGGGCTATAAGGCCTGAGCAGTCGTGACATGCCCATATAATGGGAGAAAGGAGGACCTGACAATTCAGCATTATGGACCTATTACCCAAGAGAGGGTTTGTGCTTGATTGATAAGCATGGTCTATGTATATAAGCTGTGCCAGCCTCCAGTTTTGACTGACTCTTAAAGTCACCCAGGACAGTTTGTCCAAAGACAGTCGACATTTCTAAAAGTTGTTATAGCCGTCCGTGCTGGGACGTGTCTTATTAAGGGTATCTCTATCATACAATAGTATGACCTGTCTGGGGAGGAATGATGATATATTTTGGTATGTTTATTTTTTTATGGTATGTTTTACTTAGTTTATTTTTAGTTCAATACTCTGCATTATTCAGACACATATATCCAGCTATTATACACAGTATATATTAACAACTATATAAATGCATATACACCTTTATTTACACTTATAAAAAGATGCAGTGGTTCACGAATAGTAGTCGTGAAAGGGGGGAATGATGGAGAATTCACTTATTCATAGATCAGGCATGGGACATTTCCACAGAGGCAAAAATATACAGACATGTGACTGTAACAAACAAATAATATAGAAAACATGTGACTGTAATAATCAAATAATATAAATACATGAGAATTATTTTAAACAAATGAGTTTTGTGGCAGAGGATATTAGAATGGTCAAAGGTACTTGAGTTTATAACTCAGGCCTGAACTCTGTAGAAAAAAAGGAGAATGGTGTAGCATGGGACTGTCTGGTACGGTATGATATACGACATCCTTAGAAGATAAGGATACCTTTTTAATTGGGCTCCTATGATACACTGCATACCTAAAAGATGAGGGTATCATTTTAATTAGGGTCCTATGGAATGCAACCTAATAGGAGGGGCGAGATGACCTCACCCCAAAAAGTGTATATAAACTGTGGTTTTCAGTATCTCATTGTGAGTGAGTCTGCAGGAGGCTTCTGTGATTGCTCTCCAATGCTTTAAGAAAATAAAGAGCCTGCTGATCTTCCAAGAAGTCGTCTTTGTCTTTCAAGTATTTTTAAAAAGAACTAGAAACTTTTATTAGAACTTATTCTTTCAAGTATTATAGTTAGACTAGATATAAGATTAATACGTCATGGTAACGACACAACCCCATACCATCAGTGATGCAGGCTTCTGAACGGAGCGTCGATAACAACTTGGGTTATCCTTGTCCTCTCTGGTCCGGATGACATGGCGTCCCAGTGTTCCATAAAGAACTTCAAATCGTGACTCATCTGACCACAGAACAGTCTTCCATTTTGCCACACTCCATTTTAAAAGACCCCTGGCCCAGTGCCAACATCTGAGCTTGTGGAGCTTGCTTAGAAATGGCTTCCTCTTTGCACTGTAGAGTTTCAGCTGGTGACGGCGGATGGCACAGTGGATTGTGTTCACTGACAATGCTTTCTGGAAGTATTCCTGAGCCCATTCTGTTATTTCCTCAACAGTGGCATTCCTGTTTGAGGTGCAGTGACGTTTAAGGGCCCGGAGATCACGGATGATGATATGGGAATCGCCTTGGGCGTGACCAACTACAATTGCATCACGTCTGTCCATGACAGACAGGTCGACTTGTGACGAGGCTCCACCTCTGCCCCTTAGTCACAGTCTGCCTTCTTGAGAGGGTTATTCTAGAGAGATTTCTTGCCGTCCCAGTGCAGGGAGGGAAGAGTTGGTGAAACACCTCACTCTGTTATCAAAGAACCAGGGATTACGTCAAGTAACCCAACGTTCTTTTTCTAACTTCGCTCGGTGTTTCACTATGGGAGATATAGACTGTTCCCGGACTGCAATCTCCAGACAATAGAAAGAAGTTCTGGATAAATGTCCTATCAGAATGAATCAGACACACCAGCCTCCAGTACTGCATGTGCTAAAGATGGACCTGAAGCATCTAGCCTGTAAAACCGTGCAAACGTGTTACCTGAGGCCCAGCTCGAAGCAGCGCATAAGTCCAGTACTGACACACCCTTAAACAATGCCCAGGATGTTGCTATACCTCTAGTTGAATGGGCTCGTAGACCCTCTGGTGGTTGTGAGCCCTTACATCTATATGCCACTGCTATAGCCTCTATAATCCAATGTGACAACCGTTGACGAGACAAGGGTTTTCCTTTATGAGGAGTGGCCCATGATACAAATAGCTGATCATGTCTCCTAAAACCAGCTGTTCTATCTATATACTGACGCAAGGCCCTTACAGGGCACAAGCAGTTCAGTTTCTGATCCTTCGCAACGTTAAAAGGTGAGGGGTGAAAAGCCGCCAGTTCTACTGTCGGACATCTGTAAGCCAAGCCTATCACTTTTGGCACGAATACAGGATTAGGACGCAGGTGCACCTTAGTGTAGCCTGGGTCAAACTGCAAACATGAAGGGCAGATGGCTAATGCCTGTAATTCACCAACTCGCTTTGCTCTGGTCAGTGCCAAGAGCAAAGCTGTTTTAATGGAAAGAAACTTCAGCCCCACTCCCTCCAAAGGGTGACTACAGAGTCCATCAAGCATCAAGGACAAGTCCCACGACGGAACCAAAGGTCGGCAGAGAGGCCGTTTACGGCGTGCCCCTTTCATAAACCGAGAGACCAGAGCACGCTGTCCTGCAGGCGTATCCCCAAAACGCACATGACAAGCTGAGATGGCTGCTAAATACACCTTGATTGTTGAAAAAGCTTTCCCTTTATCTAAGAAATCTTGTAAAAAACAGAGAAGCTCTGACACAGAGCACTGAAAAGGAGTGACATTTCTTAGGGCACATCAGTTTTCAAAAACATGCCATTTGTGCTCATATAATATGCGAGTAGAAATAGCCTTGGTGCTTTGAATTGTATCAACGACAGCAGGTGGCAGACCTATCGCATTCAGATTCCACCTCTCATGGGCCAGACCCAAAGAGCCATCTTGTCTGGGTGGTGATGATATATTTCTCTGTTCGCCTGTGACAATAGGTCCCTCCTCAATGGCCCACAAGCATTTGAACAATCTCTGCCACCCAGTGCTTCGACGACCAGTGTGGAGCTATTAGAATGAGAGACAGGCCCTGTTCCCTCACTCGAGTCAGTGTGGGAGAAATCAGGCTTAAAGGAGGAAATGCATAAAGAAGGATGTTTGGCCATGGGTGGGCTAGAGCATCCACACCCAGAGGAGCATTTACGTCCCACAGGGAAAAATACAGAAGACATTGCACGTTTTACTGCGAGGAGAAGAGATCTATGGCTGCCTGTCCGTATCTCTGCCACTTGCGGGTGAAGTCTCCAATCTCTGTATAGAGGATTTCCCCTTGACAGAAGATCCACCCCTCTGTTCAGTATCCCAGGTACATGTGTCGCGCAAATGGACAAAAACCGGGTGCTGCTCCACAGGAGAAGCCTTCGAGCCAGCTTGTGTAGCTGTAGTGAGCCTGTCCCACCCTGGCATTTATATATATATTATATATATTATATAAGCCTTCCTCAAAGTGTCTCAGTGCCAAACTCGGTGAGAAGCTCCAGATAATTTATGTGAGCCACACTGAGCTGAGGGGGCCACAACCCATTCACAGCTCTGCCCATCAGAGTTGCTCCTCAGCCTAGCAGAGACGCATCCGTCGTTAGAGTTATCCTTGCGGACACGCCCCCAAGAGGAATCTCCATTGTTAAGACAACTGAGTTTCTCCAATGACAGAGTGCCGTCATACAAGCTGCTGTCACTTTGACAGGACGGTTGAGATAACTGCAGGTGCATAACCCACCGTTGAAAATCTCTCATCATGAGAAGTCCCCACTGCACCACTGAAATCACTGAAGCCATGAGTCCCAGCATGCGTAGACAAAGCCATAACGAGACCACCTTCCCCAGTCGAAAACGGGAAAGACATTGTTCGAATGACGATACTCTCCTCTCCGACAGCCGACTTGATAGGAGAGTGAGTTTGTAGTCAGGCCTCAGTAATCTGTGCACTGTGAGGGCTCTAGACGACTCTTGGTCAGGTTTATTTTGAACCCCAGATTCTCTAAGTGATTCAACACTGTAGTGGGATCTCTGAGCGCTTGTTCCCTCGTGCGGGAGCAAACGAGGTAATCGTCTATATAAGAAAATATCATGATCCCTTTGTTTCTCAACAGGGCAGGCGCTGCTTCCACACACTTGCTGAATACCCGTGGTGTTAAAGACAGCCCGAACGGGACCGTTTGATATTCGCAGGTCTTACCTTCTAATGCAAACCTGAGATATTTTCTGTGTGCGGGGTAAATATCTATGTCAAAATAAGCATCTGACAGATCGATTGTCACAAACCAATCGTGCTGATGAATCGACTGACATAGCACTTTGTGTGTTAACATCCTGAACGCGTATTTGCGTAGATGTCTGTTTAACACACGGGGATCCCAGATAGGGCCGTCTTTCTTTGGAACAACAAAGTAGTGGGAGTAAAAACCCTGCTGACTTTACTTTTCTGCAATCATTTTGATCGCTTTTTTGTTTAATAGGGATATAATCTCGTCCCTTAGGATGCGAGCTGAATCCTCCTCTTTCTCTAGAACTGGAAAAGAGGGTGGAATAGGGGTTCCCAGAAGTTTCATAACTGGGGAGCCCTCTGAAAACAGAAAACACAGCTTCTCTCCAATTTTCTCCGTTTGGTGGGAGAAGGAGAGATTAAGGGAAGAAGCTGACGGGGTGTCAGGCAGTCCGCTTTTTCTTTCCCTCTGCGGGGGATGAAGGTGAATGGTTCTTAGCTGCTACAGCTGTAGTGGATATGATGAATGTGTATTAATGGGCATAATTCATTAATAATAGTTAATTCTAGCTAATTCTGCTGTATAATATGTGAAGATGACCTACTTGTCTAAGCTAAAATTAAGACAGGTAAGGGCACTACATATTAGTTAATGGCTCCCAAACATGGAGCTTAGCAAAATGAATTAAATAATTAATTATTAATAAAATAATAATTAATTATCATTGACTCCGCTATGTAGTGCAAATGCCACCGTGCATACTACTTTCACTACACAGCTTCAAAGGACTGTTTTCCCCACGGCCCGGGGTTAACTGTTCTAGGTCACTGACTGACCTGTTGAGCCCCCATGTTTGGCCTCTGAGCTTTGCCCCTCCCATACCTAGCTCTTACAGCCGTGGCTGCAAAGCCTTGCTGAGCTGATGATGGGGGTGAGGCACCTGTCTGCTTGGCAGACATAGATGAAATGTCTCATTTTCTTGCTTTCTGAGAGAGCTAGTGTCTCTCATTTTCTCCAGAGCTGGTCCGAAAAGACCCTTGGTGGGGTCATAAGCCGCGTCCATGATCTCTGCCTTTTGGCTGTCAGTAAGGCCTGACAGGTTTAGCCAAAGGGCTCTCTCTCCTGACACGGCCAGGCCCATGACATGTCCGCAGCCCAGGAAGAGCGAAGAAACTGGTCATTCACAACACATATTTCATCCCAGAGAGCAGGATTATGTGCCCCTGAATCCAACTGCCGCCCCATTTCCTCCAGAATTTCTGCCTGATACGCTGATAAAAGTGTGACAGTGTTGAGAGAGCACACTGACTTGGCAGCAAATTTGTACACACGTTGAAAAATGGATGCTCTGAGGCGATCTGTTTTACTGGGTAGAGAAATGTAGGAGGAGGCTGACATGATGCGGTGGTTAGGATGTAGGTAGTAGGCCACTGAAGACTCTACTGTCGGGGGTCCGGTCAGCCCCAGCTCCGCCATCCCATGAATTTCCTGCTTAGAGCAACCCTTCGTGGAAAACTTGCTCTTAAAAGGGCTGGACCAGCAGCCACCCATCTCCTTCATGCAGGCAGGGACCGCAGGAAGAAGCTGTCTAATTGAGGGTTGCACTGGAGGGAGCCTTTTCCCATTATAAAGGTCCCTTTCTGCTCCTTCTTCGTTCAATGCTGCTGGCCAAGGTATGGCCAGTTTAGCGGCAGCCTGTTTACACACCTCATACAGGTTATTTTCAGCCTGAGAACCAGTGTCGAATGCACTGAGTGGTCTGGGCTGTTGGGCCGGGAAGGTGGAGTCATCCTCTTCGTCTTCCTCCATGTCGCCCACACCGAGGAGATCAGAGTTGGCATCGCCCTCAGAATCCTCGCCCCCCGGATCCCCTTCCACTTGAGTGAGAACATCCTCAAAAAGGGAAGGCATTTCGGGGGATTCAGCTTCCATCACGTCCGCCCAGCTCATGGAGGCTCGTGGCTGATGGTCGCTGGCTGTAGCTTTGGGTACTGCCCCAGACAGATAGGGGTCCTTTTCATTCGCTACAGCCACTCTCAACCTCCTCTCTCTTACTTTCTGTGGCATCAAAGCACAGTGAGTGCATGTTTGCGGGTCCGCCAGTGACGCTTGTGCATGTTTATTGCCCATACACACAATGCACAGTGGGTGAGGGTCCCTGCCTGAGATGTTGGCTCAGCATGACGCTGGACACGGGCAGGATGCAGCCTCTTGAACTTAAGGTTGGGACTTAAGGTTGAGTTTAATTAATGTCAACACGGCCTGATAAAAGAAATATAGCTCGTCATGACACGTTAGCTAAGTTCTTAGAGATATCTAAGTGGCCAGCTAACCAGCCCATTGGCCAAGATGACAATGAAGGCCCGCCTTGATGCGTTTAGCCTCAAGCTATGGTGATCCTACTTTGGCAAGCTAATGCTAAGTAGGGATAGCACAATAGTAGCTCCAGTAATTTAATACGAAAGCTACCGAGTTATGCAGAGAAGAGCTCGCCTTGACACGGTCACTATTCTCTGTAGCTGAATTAACAGCGAAAAATGCACTTCTTGATGAAGGGACTTATTCAGCACTTCTAATGCTAAGCTGCGGTTGCGTTCAGCAACGGGTTCCAATGACGGACTGTCTAAGAACTGTTTAGTGAGTACAGCCTTGCCTAGAGCGCTGAGGGAGCTTGTAGTACTTCACGGGAAGAAAGCGTGAATAACCCTCTCAAGGAGGCCGACTGTGACTAAGGAGCAGAGGTGGAGCCTCGTCACAAGTCGACCTGCCTGTCATGGACAGATGTGATGCAATTGTAGCTTCCATAGTTGGTCACGCCCAAGGCGATTCCCATGGTGAAACACCAAGCGAAGATAGAAAAAGAACCTTCAGCATTAACAGCGCTTCCCCACGCCCTGTGGAGACCCATGCAGTGATTTCCTACAGAAACCTTTCTGCTTGTAATTCAGTGCCATCTGAGGGCTAGAAGACCACAGCCAGATAAAACTGGTTTTGGGCCATGTCTCCTGCATGTAGAGGTTTCTCAAGATTCTCTGAAACGATTTCTGACACTGGTCATGTGCTGTACATGATGAAAACCCCAGGTTATTTCTGTTTTTAAGTTGAGATGCGTTATTCTTGTATTTTTTTTTTTTTTATTATTATAATTATAGTGGACATCGGTTTGGACTCGTTCCCTTGCTCCAAGGGCTCATTTAACTCTTCAGCTAGTACAGAAATGGAACTGCTCTTAAGGTGGCACCAGAATTCTAACCCTGGGTGTGTCGAGTTTGGAATCTGAATCCCTGAGTCTGCGTTTGTAAATGCTGAAGTCTGAGTGGCCCCACCCCTTTCCCTGTGGAGTGATGTGGAGTGTTGTTCCTGCAGTAGCAGAGTTATCGAATTTAAGGAGGAATATAGATCATTACAGCCTTCCGAAGGATCCCTACATTGGAAAGGAGCATTTGAACAGAGTCCTGTATATTGAGGATAAACTGAGTGACAGCAAGACACCGCTCACAGAGTTCAGAGCTGGAGCAGATCAGGATCACGTTCTGCTCAGAGATTAAACGCTCTGCAGAGGATGTGTGCGAGGTTTGGGGAAGGAGAATGTAATACAGAGTTTGGAGAAGTGATGAACTCTGAGGGAATCAGGACGATGTTCTGTTGGACTTCAGCTTCTACAGAGACTGGGGAGAGAGGAGCTCCAGTCACATCCTGTGTCTGATTTAACATATTGTCCTTGTCCGTATGTGTATGAGGCTGTTACCCAGAGAATCCACTGAACTTACTTTAAACACAGTGCTCTTTAGACAATTTATTGATTTTTGAAAAAGTATTTGCCAAAGTGAATTTAATGCCAGCAACATGTTCCTAAAATGTTGGGGCAGAGATGTGTTTACCACTGTGTTCACCGCCTCTTCTTTAACAGCACTCTGTGATGGGGAACTGAGACCAGTCGCTGTACTTCTGAAAGTGAACTGTTTTCTGCTTCTTGCTTGTTACAGGATTGGAGCTGCTCCGTTACAGGGTTTTTGTTTCATAAAGCCCCAGTTGTTGTCAGTGGGGGACAGGTCTGGACGAGTTTAGCTCCCGGACTCTTTTACTAAGGACCCGTGCTGCTGTGATCCATGCGGATTATGGACTGGCCTCGTCTCACTGAAATGAACAAGGCCTTCCCTGAAAAAGATGTTTTCTGAACGGCAGCATGTCACTCCAAACCCTGTATATATCCTTCAGCATTAACAGCGCTTCCCCACACCCTGTGGAGGACACTTCCACTTCCTGAGTTTGTCTGAAATGAGTTCAGCCCAGAGAAGATGGCGGTGTTTCTGGATCCTGTTTATATCTGGGTTCTTCTGTGTTTGTGAAGTTTAGCTTGTGTTTGTGGAGGTCGTGATGAACTGTGTTCACAGAAAGTGGGTTTGGGAAGTGTTCCTGACCCATACAGTGATTTCCTACAGAAACCTTTCTGTTTGTAATTCAGTGCCATCTGAGGGCTAGAAGACCACAGCCAGATAAAACTGGTTTTGGGCCGTGTCTCTTGCATGTAGAGGTTTCTCAAGATTCTCTGAAACTATTTCTGACACTGGTCATGTGCTGTACATGATGAAAACCCCAGGTTCTTTCTGTTTTTAAGTTGAGATGCGTTATTCTTGAATTGTTTCACAATTTCACTCTTTTTTAAACCCAATCCTGTCACTGAATTATTGTAAATTAAAGTAATAATTTTGCCGGTCCCTGTCCAAACATTTTTTGGAACGTGTTGCTGGCATCAAATGAAATATGTGCAAATATTTTTGAAAGAACAATAAAATTTTTGTTTCAATATTTGATAATATTGTCTTTATTCTATTTTCAAATAAACTTAGCATTTAATTAATTTGGATATCATACATATTTTTTACCTTTTGCTCAGTTTCCCAAGCTTTTTGGAAATGAGATTCTAGATGTTTATACAGACTTATCTGACAAATTATTGTTAAAGATAACCTTTGAACTGTTAATACATCTCTCAGTGTGATCAGCAGTTGCCTCAGGACAGTAAACAAGACCTTACTGGAACCACCCCCTGACTTTCCTTATAAATATTCTCCATTCTTTTAAACATCACCCACAGCCTCAGCAAAGACAATTCAAGACGACGGCCAGAGGGACAATCGGAGACGACCAAAGACCATTAGAGACAATCAGAGAAGATCAGAGTGAGTACCCACACCTCCGCTTCTCCTTTACCTCCTGCCTCTGGGCTCCTCTCAGGTGATTAATGTGATGGAGGTGTTGTTTACAGGATGAAGTGTGCAGCTCTTCTCCTGTGTGTCGTCCTCTCGCTGGACTCTGCTTCCTCTGGTAATGTCACTCATAGCTGGGGTTCATATATCAGTGTGTAGAGTGTCCTTCATCCACCTACAATACCATAGCAACCACCTGGATAATGCATAGACTGTTTAATACACTGCATTTTCTCTGAAAATGCTCTTTTCTAGTTTAAGGATCTGAGTGTAATTTAAATGTGTGTCATTTCTGAAAGGACTTTTTTTTAAGTCTCGGTGAAAACCTGCTGCTTTTCCCCAAAGTGTCATACACTATTCCTACGTGAAACACAAGCCCCTGAAACCCCTCAGTTTATCAGCTTTCACTCTGTGTATGCGGATCTCTGTGGACCCACGCGTGGTCGATGCAGAGGGCCGTGAGACCATCCTCTTCACTTATCGCACCAACGACTTTGACGAGCTGAGCGTGTGGCAGGAGAAAGGCCAACTCTCCTTCTACATGAGCAGTGGGACAGGAGCCTTCTTCCCCCTCAAACCCCTCTCCACCTTCCGCACAAACCTGTGTCTCACCTGGGAGTCCAGCTCGGGCCTGGCCGCGTTCTGGGTGGACGGGCACCGCAGCATGCTGCAAGAGTACAGAAAAAACCACAGAGTCCGGCCCGGTGGCGTGGTGCTGCTGGGGCAGGATCCAGACATCTTTGTTGGGGATTTTGATGAGAAACAAAGTTTTGTGGGTGAGATTTCAGACGTAAACATGTGGGACTTTGTGCTGCCGGAGCGACAGATCCGAGCCTTCAATGAGAAAGGCTGGTTACGACCGACTCCAAATGTTCTCAAGTGGAGCGTAATGGAGGGTGACGTTAAGGGCGAAGTCCTTGTCGTTCCAGAGAACAACTTATGATTTTCTCAGTAGAGCAGCTGCTACAGTGACGTCCTGCAGGTCTCTTACGGGGAAAGATCTATAAACCTATGAAATAAAAATGCATCATCTTTTTCTACATCAAATATCAACATTAAAAATGTAATGAAATCCCTTCATGTGCCACTGACTTTTTCACTCAAACACATCACATCACAAGACAATTAAAATAAAATGTTTTAAAATATTGTCATTCTTTTTTACACAAAGACAACAGTTTTAATTATTTTTACTTTGTGATTCAACATTTAAAACTAGTTTTTAAGTTCTTATAAATGAAATAAAGTATGAACATGGGGTTTTGTAAAAAGAAAAATGATCATCAGAATAAAGTAACTCAATTCAAACTTTACTTTGGCTTTGTTTTTTTTAATGAACTGTTTAAAAAAAAACCTAAAAGGCAAAGCAACAGATAAAGGATTTGTTTCAGCTCTGAACTCACTTTCGGTGCCAAAATGAAAATGAAAACTCCACCTGCTGCTGAATTGCTTTTCGTTTGACATTTTGCCTTTTCATTTTCAGGCTGTGAACTGTGTAAATACATGTTCATTTCATCTCTCTATTTTCCTGAGAGTGTGGAGGCAGCTCGCAGCATGAGGTTTGTTTCATGTTTTATCTGAAAATGTTAAAGTTCTGAGATCACTGAACTGTGGTGTAACTGTAATCTTAAATTTATTAGACGTCTTGGCCGTGTCACGTCGAGGCGATGATGAAGTTGTGCAAAATTTACCTAAAGAGACTGAAGTAATACGTTTGGGGTGAGTGATTATGTATATACTTATATAGTGTGTGTGTGTGTGTGTCTGAGAGAGATAGACAGTCTTTGATTAAGAGCATCAACTGACTCCAAAGCTTCACACTCAGCCTTTTGTCTGTGATGATGTCATGCTGGTACAAGGAGGATACAGGAGCTGTGTGTGTGTGTGTGTGTGTGTGTGTGTGTGTGTGCGTGTGTGTGTGTGTGTGTGTGTGTGTGTGCCAGCTCTCAGTTTCCTGACGTGTTGATAAAGGGCTGCAGAGACATGGTGAGTACCTCTGCTTCTAATAATAAGACATTAAGCTCTTTCTAAATCTGAGTCGGTCATTTCTTGTTTAGTTTACTCTCTTCTTTAGCTTCGTTTCTGCTGTTTGTGTAGATCACGACTTCACGAGGCGACGAACAATAAAACTGCTTTATTTTAACTCAAATAACTACTTTAAACCAAAACAAAGCACAGTTTCAGTCGAAGTATAAAAACAATCAGAAGTTTACATCAGTTCAAAGCTCCAAAACACAGCAGTCAACATCTGCCTGGTTCCATCTTTCTGTGGAATCTCAAGGCACAGCCAGATGTTTCCAGATGTGACTATTACACAGTGGTGTATCCACAGGCTGAGGAGCACTGTCTGTGTTTGGTGATTTAAATCAGTTTGAAATTTTGAAATTTCAGAAATGTGAAACACACGAGCGAGAGAAGGTCCCTCCCACAGACAGACCCTGAACACAGTGGCGTCCGAGGAGCTGAGACACAGATGAGTCTCTGAGAAAATGAAAATCTGGAATTATTAAACGTGTTTTTTTTTTATTTGAAACATATCAAAGAAAAACAAGTTAAAATAGAGGAGTAAAACTGAGCAGAACTGTGTTATTTAACCTTTTTAAATAATGTGGTTGGGTGGGGTTCTTGTTCCGGTTCTGTTCAGGATTCAAGGAACCTTGGTTTTCTTTGGCACAGTGGAGCAGGAGGTAGTGTCTCTGTGACAGCTCCACGGTTCTGGAGGTTGTGGGTTCTAGTCCCGCTCCGGGCGACTGTCTGTGAGGAGTGTGGTGTGTTCTCTCTGTGTCTGCGTGGGTTTCCTCCGGGTGACTTTCTGTGAGGAGTGTGGTGTGTTCTCCCTGTGTCTGCGTGGGTTTCCTCCGGGTGACTGTCTGTGAGGAGTGTGGTGTGTTCTCCCTGTGTCTGCGTGGGTTTCCTCTGGGTGACTGTCTGTGAGGAGTGTGGTGTGTTCTCTCTGTGTCTGCGTGGGTTTCCTCCGGGTGACTGTCTGTGAGGAGTGTGGTGTGTTCTCTCTGTGTCTGCGTGGGTTTCCTCCGGGTGACTGTCTGTGAGGAGTGTGGTGTATTCTCCCTGTGTGTGCGTGGGTTTCCTCCGGGTGACTGTCTGTGAGGAGTGTGGTGTGTTCTCCCTGTGTGTGCGTGGGTTTCCTCCGGGTGACTGTCTGTGAGGAGTGTGGTGTGTTCTCTCTGTGTTTGTGTGGGTTTCCTCCGGGTGACTGTCTGTGAGGAGTGTGGTGTGTTCTCTCTGTGTCTGTGTGGGTTTCCTCCGGGTGACTGTCTGTGAGGAGTGTGGTGTATTCTCCCTGTGTGTGCGTGGGTTTCCTCCGGGTGACTGTCTGTGAGGAGTGTGGTGTGTTCTCTCTGTGTCTGTGTGGGTTTCCTCCGGGTGACTGTCTGTGAGGAGTGTGGTGTGTTCTCTCTGTGTCTGTGTGGGTTTCCTTCGGGTGACTGTCTGTGAGGAGTGTGGTGTGTTCTCCCTGTTTCTGCGAGTCATGTGTTCAGATCTAATTTGAATCTGATTCCTGTTACGTTTCTGTAGTCTGTCTGAACACGGCTTGATGTTTGGGGAAAGCCTGCTCAGTGAATACTCTCAGACAGTGTGTGTGTGTGTGTGTGCGTGTTTTACTCAGGCGTGCTGTAAGATGCTGACTCCGGTTTTTCTCCTGCTCCGTGTGTTCTCAATGGCCTTGAGCAGTGAAGGTGAGTGTATAGACAGACAAACACACACACACACCCTGACAGGCAGAAGAAGTGTTGCCTCTGTTTTATCAAATCGGTGTGATGTCTCTCTCTCTCTCTCTCTCTCTCTCTCTCTCTCTCAGTGGGTCTGGGTGGTAAAGTGCTGTTGTTCCCGTATGAGACAGATTTCAGTTTTGTGAAGTTGACCCCTCAGAAGCCCCTGGGTCTGTCTGCATTTACCCTGTGTCTGCGGGTGGCCACGGAGCTGCAGGGAGAGCGGCAGGTCATTCTGTTCGCCTACCGCACGCCTGACTACGACGAGCTGAACGTGTGGCGGGAGAAGGACGGCCGTGTGTCCTTCTACCTGAGCGGGGACGGGGCGTTCTTCCACCTGCCTCCCCTCTCCAAATCAAATCAAATCAAATCAAATTTATTTGTATAGCGCCTTTTACAACTGACGTTGTCACAAAGCAGCTTCACAGTTTCAAAACAGAACATTTAAATCAAAGCCCAATGCAAGCAAGCCGAAGGCGACAGTGGCAAGGAAAAACTCCCTCGAGGCTGGAGGAAGAAACCTTGGGAGGAACCAAGACTCACAAAGGGGACCCATCCTCCTCTGATCAAACTATAGATTGAATTTTAAATGATCACCAATGAAGTGTCATTATGCTACATAATAATAATAATAATAATAATAATAAGGTGAGCAGCTGGTCTGGTCTGGTCTGCAGGAGAATCCAGCAAACAATCTTCCATCAGTGGGCCACCATTCTCTCAGAAAACAGTAAAACAGTAAAGGGAAGCAGTTAGTTGAGTTGAGTGTAGCAGAGAATAAGAGCATGTGAATATTTTCTTTAGTGTAGTGACGGATCTGACTGTAACAGACTGGGAGGAGGGAAACCAGAAGGAGCTCAGGCAAAGACATCCTTTTGTTCCAAGCAAGAGAAATTGTGAGCACATCATCCAGGTTTACCCTGATTCTCCATGTCCATGGGTTCCTGAAATGACAACCTTAAACTAGACAGAGGTTAGTTGCCAAAGGCTAAACTGAACAAGTGTGTTTTGAGCCTAGACTTAAACATAGTGACTGTGTCTGCGTCCCGAACACTAGCTGGAGGATTGTTCCAGAGCTGAGGGGCTTTGTAGGAGAAGGCTTTCCCCCCCGCTGACGTCTTATGAATTCTGGGTACTAGTAAGAGGCCGGCGCCCTGAGATCTGAGTAATCTTGGTGGTTCATAGTGTGTGATGAGGTCTTGCAAGTATTCAGGGGCGAGACCATATAAGGATTTATATGTGAGTAAAAGAATTTTGTAATCAATACGGAATTTAACTGGAAGCCAGTGAAGGGCCGATAAGACTGGACTGATATGATCAAATTTTCTAGTTTTAGTGAGGACCCTGGCTGCAGCATTTTGAATTAACTGGAGTTTACTCAAGTTTCTGCTGGAGCATCCTGATAAAAGTGCATTGCAATAATCTAATCTTGATGAAATAAAAGCGTGAACTAATTTTTCCGCATCTGGGAGGGATAAGGAATTTCTTAACTTAGCGAGGTTCCGAAGATGTAGGAAAGCTATTCTTGTAATGTTACCTATATGCTGATCAAATGATAGATCTGAATCAATTATAACACCCAGATTTTTAGCTGATGAGCTAGGGAGAACAGGTAAGTCAAAATTATGTATTAAATCTGATACCTTATTTATCGCAGGTTTAACTCTGCCCAGTGGCAGCATGTATAATATGAATAGTAAAGGTCCTAAAATGGAGCCTTGGGGAACTCCAAATCTCATTTTTGTATGAGTAGAAGAAACATTATTTACGTTTACAAACTGATAGCGATCTGTGAGGTAAGACTTAAACCATGATAGGGCTGTTATTCCCACCATGTTTTTTAATCTTTCTAGCAGAATAGTATGATCAATTGTATCGAAAGCTGCACTGAGGTCTAGTAGAACTAGCATGGATACGCAGCCTCGATCAGAGGCGAGAAGAAGGTCGTTTGTTATCTTAACTAAAGCTGTTTCGGTGCTATGGTGTGGCCTAAAACCAGATTGAAATTTTTCATATATGTTATTCTTATGCAAGTATGACTCAAGTTGTTGGGCCACAACTTTTTCTAAGATCTTAGATATGAAGGGAAGGTTAGAGATGGGTCTGTAATTGGATAGTACACTAGGATCAAGATTCGTTTTTTTGATCAGGGGTTTAATAACTGCTAGTTTAAATGCTTTGGGTATGTGACCTAGTCTAAGGGACGAATTTATGATTGTTAAAATGGGATTGATTATGACTGGTAATACATCTTTAAATAGTTTTCTTCTTATGCTTATGCTCTCTTCTCAGGACCAGCCCCCCCTATGCAGCATTCAGGCCATTGACGCCACCTCAAATTCAATTCACCCTCTCACATGCAGCCTTGTCACTCTCAGCTTCTAACTTTCCAGCTGGTGCCAGCGAGAACCTTACTCTTTCGTCTCTCACTAGCAACAGCACCTCACCCTGCCTCCTATGGTACTATTCACACTGATTCCTCCAGGCACTGTGGACCTTCAACCTGTCCTCCTATTTTCACAACCACGCTGCTATCTAGCCCCTACGCTCCAGCTTATGCTCTCTCCCCAGGTTACCTTGGACCAGCACTCAGGCACTTGACGCCACCTCTGGCACCTGTTTTTTCAACACCCTCTAGGCATCTTTGTTATCTTGTAGTCAACTTTCTACCTTGCCACCTTGCTTGAGCTCCTCAGCACCTTTTGGATTTTTCTCTTTCAGAGTTTTCTCCCGTGTGATAAAATGCCTTCTCTCTAACTCGCCTGTCCTGCGGTGCTGACCTTTTTGGGCTTCTTTACTGGCCTCATCTGTCATCCCTCTAGATCACCATTCTGTTCTCAATAACCTCTATGCCATTGGAAAGGCACCACCAGGGCACACCTGCCAACGAAGAATATCTCGCTTTATTAACACTGCCCCTCTGTAGTACTTGACTTCAAAGCTGCTACTAATCCACTTTCCACGTATTGTTGCCAGCTTCAGACCCCTCACTATTACCCAATCACCATCAATTACACTGAAGTAGAAATTGGACTTAGCAACACTCTGTCTAGTGCATCCAGCCTGATGCACTATCATGGTGGCCCCAGATAAATGTCACTATTATTGTTACACCGTAACTTAATGACATTTAGCTGGTGATACATTAAAATTCTATTATTAGTTGATCAATTTGATTTCTGCCAATGCGATGATCTTGTCCATCTTAAGACCATCTCTGACTCTATATCATTTTTCACAATCATCACCCCTTTACCGCTGCGGCATCTGAATACTCGAATTACCAGTCATGCTAGAATTTCCGTTATCATAATCAATAAAGGACATTCAACTTACTCATGCTATTTCTCTACTGTCTCACATGACACTCAGTCATGCACCAGTTTATTAAAGGTAGTTCATTCAAAGACTCACTAACCCCTTCATTCACCTAAACACAATCAGGACACCAATCAAACCCTTGACCGGGCTGTTTTTTTCTGTACTCTTGCAGCATGCTGCGGCGCCCGTCCACCCAGAACGCGGCCAGGCCCAGCAGGTGGAGAGGGGTTTGTGGGGGAAGATGGCTCCTGTCCCACTGCTCATGTAGAAGGAGAGTTGGCCTTTCTCCTGCCACACGTTCAGCTCGTCAAAGTCTTTGGTGCGATAAGCGAAGAGGATGGTCTCACGGTCCTCTGCATCGACCACGTGTGGGTCCACGGAGATCCGCATACACCAATAATTTGAGGGGCTTCAGGGCCGTGAGCTGCACGTAGGCAGTGTTCGACACTTTGGGGAAAAGCAGCAGGTTTTCACCGAGACGTCCTGAAAAAGAAAAAGTCCTTTCAGAAATGACACACGTTTAAATTACACTCAGCTCCTTAAACTAGAAAAGAGCATTTTCAGAGGAAAATGCAGTGTATTAAACATTCTATGCATTTTCCAGGCGGTTGCTATGGTATTCTAGGTGGATGAAGGACACTCTACACACTGATATATGAACCCCAGCTGTGAGTGAGATTACCAGAGGAAGCAGAGTCCAGCGAGAGGACGACACACAGGAGAAGAGCTGCACACTTCATCCTGTAAACAACACCTCCATCATATTAATCACCTGAGAGGAGCCCAGAGGCAGGAGGTAAAGGAGAAGCGGAGGTGTGGGTACTCACTCTGATCTTCTCTGATTGTCTCTAATGGTCTCTGGTCGTCTCCGATTGTCCCTCTGGTCATCTTGAATTGTCTTTGCTGAGGCTGAGGGTGATGCTGAAAAAGGATAGATGATATTTATAAGGAAAGTCATGGGATGGTTCCAGTAAGGTCTTGTTAAGCTAAACCTCACAAACACAGAGAAGAACCCAGACATAAACAGGATCCAGAAACACCTCCACCTTCTCTGGGCCTGAGCTAATTTCAGAAGGACTCGGGAAGTGGAAGCATCCTGTGTCTCCACACGGTGTGGGGAAGCACTGTTAATGCTGAAGAATATATATGTCACGGCTGTGCAGGGAGGAACTGGAGTAGACACTGTTGTGAAAAATAATTTTATTACTTTGTATTAGTGGACAAATATCCTTAAATGATGATTAGTTAAAATTAGAAAGTATAATTACATATTCATTGTATGAAATCTTGTATTCATATGAATGATTAACCAGTATTTTAACCATGCATTTAAACAGTTTAGAATCTGCACACTAACTGGCATGATGACACGTGATATATACACCTTTTTAAATTCCTAAATGTTTAACTTTGAATAATAGTGCACTTAGGCCATACCAAGCTTTTAGAAAACATACATAAATTACAACTGTTAGCCAAAAGGGGGAGTTGAACTTTAGGGCATCTCAGTGACCTTAAGTCCATTAGTGACTCCTCTGAATCTTGGTGACAGAAAAGGAATGTGGGTAATAAAACCTACAGTGTTAGAAGGGCATGATGAGTGTTTTGGGGTCATAGGTGCATGGGAAACCTGCACGCGAGGAACCTGAGTACTAACATGTCTAATTATGCATATTAATATATGTTAATCAGCCAGAAACGCCTTGCCAGCAGGGTATTCGTCATTTGGGGTATAAAACTGGAGTCAGATGGGGGGAGAGGTCAGAACTCTGCGTGGAAGGGCACTAGGTTGCGTTTCTTATGTATTAGTTCTCCTGGATCCAGCATTGTATTAAATACTTTGATTTGCTTTGAACTTCACTCGACTGGTCTTTGTGAAACTTCCGGAACGAGCACGCCTCCTTGAGGAGGAAGGTTGTATTTTGGATCTTTTGGAGATCTTCTAAATTTTAATTACTTTGGGAACGGTCCAAAAAGAACTTTAATTCTTCAACACATGTAAACAGAAAGACTAAGAAACATACATCTACACACACAACACCAGAAAAAGGAGCACCCAAACTACAGGGCTATATCAGACCAAGACAAACGAGGAACACCTGGAGACAATAATGAGACAGAGGCAGGACTAAGGCGGGACTAGGGCGGAGATAGGAACAACAACAAACAGAGCCATGTGCTACATGAGCACGGTGGGGAAAACAGACGGGACTGGGCCAGGATGTGACAATATACAGGGTTTGGAGTGACACGCTGCCGTTCAGACAACATCTTTTTCAGAGAAGGCCTTGTTCATTTCAGTGAGACGAGGCCAGTCCATAATCAGCATGGATCACAGCAGCACGTCTCCTTAGTAAAAGAGTCCGGGAGATAAACTCGTCCAGACCTGTCCCCCACTGACAACAACTGGGGCTTTATGAAACAAAAACCCTGTAACGGAGCAGTTCCAATCCTGTAACAAGCAAGAATCAGAAAACAGTTCACTTTCAGAAGTACAGCGACTGGTCTCAGTTCCCCATCACTTACAGAGTGCTGTTAAAGAAGAGGCGGTGAACACAGTGGTAAATACAACTCTGCCCCAACATTTTTGGAACATGTCGCTGGCATCAAATTCATATTGGCAAATACTTTTTCAAAAATCAATAAACTGTCTACAGAGCACTGTGTTTAAGGTAAGTTCAGTGGGTTCTCTGGGTAACAGCCTCATACAAATAAGGACAAGGACAAAATATTAAATCAGACACAGGATGTGACTGGAGCTCCTCTCTCCCCGGTCTTTGTAGAAGCTGAAGTCCAACAGAAAGTCGTACTGATTCCCTCAGAGCTGAGTTCATCATGTCTCCAAACTCCGTATTACATTCTCCTTCCCCAAACCTCGCACAGATCCTCTGCAGAGCGTTTAATCTCTGAGCAGAACGTGATCCTGATCTGCTCCATCTCCGAACTCTGTGAATGGAGTCTTGTTGTCACTCAGTTTGTCCTCAACATACAGGACTCTGTTCAAATGCTCCTTCCCAATGTAGGGATCCTTCGGACGGCTGTAATGATCTATATTCCTCCTTAAATTCAATAACTCTGCTACTGCAGGAACAACACTCCACATCACTTCACAGGGAAAGGGGCGGGGCCACTCAGACTTCAGTATTTACAAACCCAGACTCAAGGATTCAGATTCCAAACATGACTCACCCAGGGTTAGAATTCTGGTGCCACCTTAAGAGCAGTTCCATTTCTGTACTAGCTGAAGTGTGTTAAATGAGACCTTGGAGCAAGGGAATGAGTCCAAACCGATGCCCACTTTAGGAGCAGAACTTACCCACAGTGCATTGCAGCATGATGTCATAGCAACAACAGCCAAAACAATGTCATTTAAATGTCAGAAAACGTGCAATACATTGTTACCAAATATATTTTACCCATATATCACACTGTAGTTACCTGATCACCTGATATTCAGCTCTGGTGATTTAAACCGTGCTGATATTTTGTGATAAGAGCATGTCTTTTCCATAACCACTGCATCACTCCGCTGAGCCGTTAACAACTCTCTTTACACAGCCACTGTCCTTGTTACATTTCACCAGAAAACAATTTGTTTCACACCAATAACTGTATTCAGGTTACTTCAAGAGTCTACACTAAATTATACTCTTTTTCACTGTTACAAACACCTACATTTAACTTCATTCTTGTGAGACATGGAAACTGATTACTGTGACTTTATGTTTAATCATGAAATACCAGCACGGTTTTGAAAATGAAATAAACATTTGCTTTATTTTGATGATAATTTTTCCCCTTTACAACATCCAGTGTTCGTATTTTATTTTTGGAGTTTTTGTACAAACTGAATTCCAAAAAAATTTTGAATAAAAACTGAATGCAATTCAGGCACGGTGGATTGTGTTCACTGACAATGCTTTCTAGAAGTATTCCTGAGCCCATTCTGTTATTTCCTTGACAGTGGCGTTCCTGTTTGAGGTGCAGTGACGTTTAAGGGCCCAGAGATCACGAGCATCCAGTAGAGTTTTACAGCCTTGACCCTTACGCACAGCAATTGTACCAGATTCTCTGAATCTAACTATGTTTAGTTTTGTCTTTGTTTAATCTTTATGTATTACTTGTGTTTATTTTGATTCTGCCTTTGTTTACGTCCGACTCCTTCACCCTCCCTGCACAGCCATGACATATATATCCTTCAGCATTAACAGTGCTTCCCCACACCCTGTGGAGGACACTTCCACTTCCTGAGTCTGAAATGAGCTCGGCCCAGAGAAGATGGCGGTGTTTCTAGATCCTGTTTATATCTGGGTTCTTCTCTGTGTTTGTGAGGTTTAGCTTGTGTTTGCGGAGGTGGTGATGAACTGTGTTCACAGAAAGTGAGTTTGGGAAGTGTTTCTGACCCATGCAGTGATTTCCTACAGAAACCTTTCTGTTTGTAATTCAGTGCCATCTGAGGGATAGAAGACCAGAGCCAGATATAACTGGTTTTGGGCCGTGTCTCTTGCATGTAGAGGTTTCTCAAGATTCTCTGAAACTATTTCTGACACTGGTCATGTGCTGTACATGATGAAAACCCCAGGTTCTTTATGTTTTTAAGTTGAGATGCGTTATTCTTGAATTGTTTCACAACTTCACTCCGCCCCTGCCAAAGTGTGACAATTGAGGACAGTAAACAAGACCTTACTGGAACCATCCTCTGATTTTCCTTATAAATATCCTCCATCCTTTTGCAGCATCACCCACAGCCTCAGCAAAGACAATTCAAGATGACGGCCAGAGGGACAATCGGAGACGACCAGAGACCATTAGAGACAATCAGAGAAGATCAGAGTGAGTACCCACACCTCTGCTTCTCCTTTACCTCCTGCCTCTGGGCTCCTTTCAGGTGATTAATGTGATGGAGGTGTTGTTTACAGGATGAAGTGTGCAGTTCTTCTCCTGTGTGTCGTCCTCTCGCTGGACTCTGCTTCCTCTGGTAATCTCACACTCATCAGAGATTCAAATATCAGTGAGTAGAGTGTCCTTCATCCACCTACAATACCATAGCAACCACCTGGAAAATGCATAGACTGTTTAATACACTGCATTTCCTCTGAAAATGCTCTTTTCTAGTTTAAGGATCTGAGTGTAATTTAAACGTGTGTCATTTCTGAAAGGATTTTTTTTTCCAGTAAGTCTCGCTGAAAAATGCAGGGTCTTCCCTGAAAGAGATGACGTCTAGATGGGAGCATATGTTGTTCTAGAACCTGAACATAGTTCTCTGCATTAATGGTGCCTTTCCAGACATGCAAGCTGCCCATGCCACAAGCACTCATGCAACCCCATACCATCAGTGATGCAGGCTTCTGAACGAAGCGCTGATATCAACTTGGATTATGCTTGTCCTCTCTGGTCCAGTGTTCCATAAAGAACTTCAAATCGTGACTCATCTGACCACAGAACAGTCTTCCATTTTGCCACACTCCATTTTAAAAGACCTCTGGCCCAGTGCAAACGTCTGAGCTTGTGGAGCATGGTTAGAAATGGCTTTCTTTTTGCACTGTAGAGTTTCAGCTGGCGACGGCGGATGGCACGGTGGATTGTGTTCACTGACAATGCTTTCTGGAAGTATTCCTGAGCCCATTCTGTTATTTCCTTGACAGTGGCGTTCCTGTTTGAGGTGCAGTGACGTTTAAGGGCCCGGAGATCACGAGCATCCAGTAGAGTTTTATGGCCTTGACCCTTACACACAGCAATTGTTCCAGATTCTCTGAATCTTTTGATGATGTTATGCACGGTTGATGGTGATAACTTAAAAGTCTTTGCTATTTTACGCTGGGTAACACCATTCTGGTATTTCTGCACTATCTTTCTGCGCAACAATGGTGGAATTGGTGATCCTCTTACAATCTTGGCTTCAGAGAGACACTGACACTCTGAGAAGCTCTTTTTATACACAATCATGTTGTCAATTGACCTAATTAGTGTTAATTGGTCTTCCAGCTGTTCGTTATATACTCAATTTCCTTTTTCCAGCCACTTATTGCTACTTGTCCCAACTTTTTTGGGGATTTGTTGACACTGTGAAATTTTGAATCGACATATTTTTCCTTTAAAATGTTACATTTACTCAGATTAAACTTTTGATCTGTCATCTATGTTCTATTACGAATAAAATATTGACCTTTGCCGTCTCCACATCATTGCATTCACTTTTTATTCACGGTTTGTTTAGTGTCCCAACCTTTTTGGAATCCGGTTTGTATGTATATATATTTTTTACCTTTTGCTCAGTTTCCCAAGCTTTTTGGAAATGAGATTCTAGATGTTTGTACAGACTTATCTAACAAATGATTTTTAAATGCAACCTTTGAACTGTAAATACATCTCTCCGTGTGGTCAGCAGTTTCCTCAGGACAGTAAACAGGACCTTACTGGAACCACCCCCTGATTTTCCTTATAAATATCCTCCAACCTTTTAAACATCACCCACAGCCTCAGCAAAGACAATTCAAGACGACGGCCAGAGGGACAATCGGAGACGACCAGAGACCATTAGAGACAATCAGAGAAGATTAGAGTGAGTACCCACACCTCCACTTCTCCTTTACCTCCTGCCTCTGGGCTCCTCTCAGGTGATTAATGTGATGGAGGTGTTGTTTACAGGATGAAGTGTGCAGCTCTTCTCCTGTGTGTCGTCCTCTCGCTGGACTCTGCTTCTTCTGGTAATCTCACTCACAGCTGGGGTTCATATATCAGTGTGTAGAGTGTCCTTCATCCACCTACAATACCATAGCAACCACCATTATTTCCCTAGCAACCACCTGGAAAATGCATAGACTATTTAATACACTGCATTTTCTCTGAAAATGCTCTTTTCTAGTTTAAGGAGCTGAGTGTAATTTAAACGTGTGTCATTTTCTGAAAGAACTTTTTTTTTTTTTTTTTTTTTTTCAGGACATCTCGGTGAAAAGCTGCTGCTTTTCCCCAAAGTGTCGAACACTGCCTACGTGCAGCTCACGCCTCTGAAGCCCCTCAGTTTATCAGCTTTCACTCTGTGTATGCGGATCTCTGTGGACCCACACGTGCTCGATGCAGAGGGACGTGAGACCATCCTCTTCGCTTATCGCACCAAAGACTTTGATGAGCTGAACCTGTGGCAGGAGAAAGGCCAACTCTCCTTCTACATGAGCAGTGAGACAGGAGCCTTCTTCCCCCTCAAACCCCTCTCCACCTTCCGCACAAACCTGTGTCTCACCTGGGAGTCCAGCTTGGGCCTGGCCGCGTTCTGGGTGGACGGGCGCCGCAGCATGCTGCAAGAGTACAGAAAAAACCACAGAGTCCAGCCCGGTGGCGTGGTGATATTGGGGCAGGATCCAGACTCATTTGTTGGGAATTTTGATGCGAAACAGAGTTTTGTGGGTGAGATTTCAGACGTAAATATGTGGGACTTTGTGCTGACGGAGCGACAGATCCGAGCCTTCAATGAGAAATATTGGTTAGGACCGATTCCAAACGTTCTCAAATGGAGCGTAATGGAGGGTGACGTTAAGGGAGAAGTCCTTGTCGTCCCAGAGAACCACTTATGATATTCTCAGTAGAGCAGCTGCTACAGTGATGTCTGGTGTTTCTGCTGCGTCCGTCCTCTGTTAAAATGTGGAGGGAAAGATCTAATAAATTAATAAAATAAAATGCAAAAACCTTTTTTCTGTTTGTTTTTGTTACACGTGTGAAACTATCATCACAACATAAAAACTGAACTGGCATCTTCACTCAAACATGAATCATTCAAAAGTCTAATGTAATTTTAAATATTTTTGGCAATTCCTTTTTATTTGGAATGACTTAGAAGCAGAAAAGTAATTTACACAAGACAACAGTTTTGATCAGTTTACTTTGATTCAGCCGTTAATTTTCTTACATTAAAGTACTTATAAAAACTCCAAAAATAAAAAACTAACACTGGATGTTGTAAAGGGGAAAAATTATCACCAAAATAAAGCAAATATTTATTTCATTTTCAAAACCGTGATTTAAAAATTAAATATAAAGTCACAGTAATTAGTTTCCATGTCTCACAAGAAGTTAAATGTAGGTGTTTATAACAGTGAAAAAGAGTATAATTTAGTGTACACTCGAAGTAAACTGAATACAGTTATTGGTGTGAAACAAAAAGTTGTTTTCTGGTGAAATGTAATAAGGACAGTGGCTGTGTAAAGAGAGTTGTTAGCAACTCTTCCAGCTCGTTCACAGTCATCATACTCCTCCCCTTTCTCAGATCAATCTGATTGATGAAGAAGCACATTCACATTTTCCTGGACTCGTTGGACTCGTTCCCGCTCGTTCCCGCTCTTAAGGCGCCGCCAGAATTCTAACCCTGAGTGAGTCGAGTTTGGAATCTGAATCCTTGAGTCCAGAGGTGTAAACACTGAAGTCTGAGTGTCCCCGCCCCTTTCCTAGTGAAGTGATGTGGAGTGTTGTTTTATCAGTAGGAGAGTTATCGAATTTAAAAAGGAAGGAGCTTTCCGCAAGATCCCCACATTGGAGAGGAGCATCAGAACAGCATCCTGTATGTTCAGGATAAACTGAGTGACAACAAGACACCGCCTGGTCTCTACTGGACTCTACTGGTCTGTTCTCCTCCTCCACCAGGTGAATCAGGTCCTGGTTCTGGAAGCGGGTACTTGTTAAGTGGCTGTTCTCTCGTGGTTCAGAGCGAGTCGAGTAGGGACTAAACCGTGGCGTGTAAACCTTGCAGAGCGCTGATCGTCCAGAGAGAGTCGTCACTCTACGCCACGCAACGCAGACCAGCACCAACTCTCCATCTGTAAAATCTCCAGCTGCAGCAGAGGTCACATTTGTTTTTATCTGACTCACGACGGCAGCTCGTAAAAGTACGCCATGGTTTTTTGAAGAGGTTCAAACGCTCCTTGAGGTCCTCAGGTCTGTGGAAACCAAACTGTAGAATGTTCTGTCGGACTTCAGCGTCTACAGAGACCAGAGAGAGGAGCCCCAGTCACATCCTGTGCTCCGACTAACACTCACACCTTCATTTCACACACTCACCCAGTTACACTCTCACTCTCTCTCTCACTCACACACACACACACACACACA
Source organism: Hoplias malabaricus (assembly GCF_029633855.1). NCBI lineage: Eukaryota > Metazoa > Chordata > Actinopteri > Characiformes > Erythrinidae > Hoplias > Hoplias malabaricus. Next base: position 173,062 of record NC_089809.1, read on the forward strand.
CACACACACGACTGTGGTCAGATTCACACACCCACTCAGTCACATGGTTTTATACACTCATCCAGACACACACAGATTCACCTATTCAAATACTCAGTGAATGAATGAATGAGATATCAGTGCTCTCCAGTTATTCCCCGTCTTTTCTAGCGAAACCTCAACTAATCTGTCCCCTCCATTTCAGGATGAATTTGTAGAAGAAGTGAATGTTAATTGGCTCCATGAATGTGGATGTCTTCACAGACCTCTTTCTTTTTAAAGATAACCTTTGAATCATCAATACGTCTCTCAGTGTGATCAGCAGTTTCCTCAGGACAGTAAACAAGACCTGACTGAAACCACCCCCTGACTTTCCTTATAAATATCCTCCATCCTTTTAAACATCACCCAAAGCCTCAGCAAAGACGACCAGAGACAACTAGAGACCAGGGAGACAATCAGAGACAACTAGAGACCAGAGAGACAATCAGAGACAACTAGAGACGACCAGGGAGACAATCAGAGACAACTAGAAACAAGAGACTATTAGAGATGACTAGAGAGACTGTCAGAGACAATCCGATACAACAGAGACTTTTAGAGATGATGAGTCAAGTGACAATTTGAGACACCAGAGAGACTACCAGAGACGATCAGAGATAATTCGAGATGGCCAGAGAGACAACCAGAGACGATAAGAGACACCAGAGAGACAACCAGAGACAATCAGAGACAATTCGAGATGGCCAGAGAGACAACCAGAGACGATCAGAGACAATTCGAGACATCCAGAAACATTCAGAGACAATTCGAGACAGCCAGAGAGACGATCAGAGACACCAGAGAGACAACCAGAGATGATCAGAGACAATTTGAGACGACCAGAGAGACGACCAGAGAGAAAACCAGAGACGATCAGAGACACCAGATAGACAACCAGAGACGATCAGATACAGTTCGAGACGTCCAGAGACAATTCGAGACGGCCAGAGAGACAACCAGAGATGATCAGAGACAATTTGAGACGGCCAGAGAGACAAACAGAGACGATCAGAGACACCAGAGAGACAACCAGAGACAATCAGAGACAATTCGAGATGGCCAGAGAGACAACTAGAGACGATCAGAGACAATTCGTGACGTCCAGAAACATTCAGAGACAATTCGAGACAGCCAGAGAGTTGATCAGAGACACCAGAGAGACACCAGAGATGATCAGAGACAATTCGAGACGGCCAGAGAGACAACCAGAGATGATCAGAGACACCAGAGAGACAACCAGAGACAATCAAATACAGTTCGAGACATCCAGAGACAATTCGAGACGGCCAGAGAGACAACCAGAGGCGATCAGAGACAATTTGAGACGCCCAGAGATGATCAGAAACAATTCGAGATGGCTAGAGAGACAAGCAGAGACAATCTGAGATGCCCAGAGTGAGTACCCACACCTCCACTTCTCCTTTACCTCCTGCCTCTATACAGATTTATCTGACAAATTATTTTTAAAGATAACCTTTGAACCATCAATACGTCTCTCAGTGTGGTCAGCAATTACCTCAGGACAGTAAACAAGACCTTACTGGAACCACCCCCTGACTTTCCTTATAAATATCCTCCAACCTTTTAAACATCACCCACAGCCTCAGCAAAGACGACCAGAGACGACCGGAGGGACGATCTGAGACGACCAGAGACCATTAGAGACAATCAGAGAAGATCAGAGTAAGTACCCACACCTCCGCTTCTCCTTTACCTCCTGCCTTTAGGCTCCTCTCAAGTGATTAATGTGATGGAGGTGTTGTTTACAGGATGAAGTGTGCAGCTCTTCTCCTGTGTGTCGTCCTCTCGCTGGACTCTGCTTCCTCTGGTAATCCTCTGAAATTGCTCTTTTCTAGTTTAAGGAGCTGAGTGTAATTTAAACGTGTCATTTCTGAAAGGACTTTTATTTTTTTTTTTTTCAGGACGTCTCGGTGAAAACCTGCTGCTTTTCCCCAAAGAGTCGAACACTGCCTACGTGCAGCTCACGCCCCTGAAACCCCTCAGTTTATCAGCTTTCACTCTGTGTATGCGGATCTCTGTGGACCCACGCGTGGTCGATGCAGAGGACCGTGAGACCATCATCTTCGCTTATCGCACCAGAGACTTTGACGAGCTGAACGTTTGGCAGGAGAAAGGCCAACTCTCCTTCTGCATGAGCAGTGGGACAGGAGCCATCTTCCCCCTCAAACCACTCTCCACCTTCCGCACAAACCTGTGTCTCACCTGGGAGTCCAGCTCGGGCCTGGCCGCGTTCTGGGTGGACGGGCGCCGCAGCATGCTGCAAGAGTACAGAAAAAACCACAGAGTCCAGCCCGGTGGTGTGGTGCTGCTGGGGCAGGATCCAGACTCGTTTGTTGGGGATTTTGATGAGAAACAGAGTTTTGTGGGTGAGATTTCAGATGTAAACATGTGGGACTTTGTGCTGACGGAGCGACAGATCCGAGCCTTCAATGAGAAAGGCTGGTTATGACCGACTCCAAACGTTCTCAAATTGAGCGTAATGGAGGGTGACGTTAAGGGAGAAGTCCTTGTCGTTCCAGAGAACAACTTATGATCTTCTCAGTAGAGCAGCTGCTACAGGGACGTCCTGCAGGTCTCTTACGGGGAATGATCTATAAACCTATGAAATAAAAATCCATCATCTTTTTCTACATCAAATATCAACATTAAAAATGTAATGAAATGCCTTCATGTGCCGCTTACTTTTTCACTCAAACACATCACTGACACAATTCAAATAAAATGTTTTAAAATATTGTCATTCTTTTTTACATAAAGACAACAGTTTTAATTATTTTTACTTCGTGATTCAACATTTAAAAATAGTTTTTAAGTTCTTATAAATGAAATAAAGTATGAACATGGGGTTTTGTCAAAAGAAAAATGATCATCAGAATAAAGTAACTCAATTCAAACTTTACTTTGGCTTTGTTTTTTTTAATGAACTGTTAAAAAAAAAACTAAAAGGCAAAGCAACAGATAAAGGATTTGTTTCAGCTCTGAACTCACTTTCGGTGTCAAAATGAAAATGAAAACTCCACCTGCTGCTGAATTGCTTTTCATTTGACATTTTGCCTTTTCATTTTCAGGTTGTGAACTGTGTAAATACATGTTCATTTCATCTCTCTATTTTCCTGAGAGTGTGGAGGCAGCTCGCAGCATGAGGTTTGTCTCATGTTTTATCTGAAAATGTTAAAGTTCTGAGATCACTGAACTGTGGTGTAACTGTAATCTTACGTTTATTAGACATCTTGGCCGTGTCACATGTCGAGACGATGATGAAGTTGTACAAAATTTACCTAAAGAGACTGAAGTAATAAGTTTGGGGTGAGTGATTATGTATATACATATATATATATATATATATATAGTGTGTGTGTGTGTGTGTGTGTGTATGTCTGAGAGAGATAGACAGTCTTTGATTAAAAGCATCAACTGACTCCAAAGCTTCACACTCAGCCTTTTGTCTGTGATGATGTCACGCTGGTACAAGGAGGATACAGGAGCTGTGTGTGTGTGTGTGTGTGTGTGTGTGTGTGTGTGTGTGTTGTGAGTGTGTGTGTGTGTGTGTGTGTGTGCCAGCTCTCAGTTTCCTGACGTGTTGATAAAGGGCTGCAGAGACATGGTGAGTACCTCTGCTTCTAATAATAAGACGTTAAAGCTGTTTCTAAATCTGAGTCGGTCATTTCTTGTTTATTTTACTCTCTTCATCTTTGTTTCTGCTGTTTGTGTAGATCACGACTTCACGAGGCGACGAACAATAAAACTGCTTTATTTTAACTCAAATAACTACTTTAAACCAAAACAAAGCACAGTTTCAGTCGAAGTATAAAAACAATCAGAAGTTTACATCAGTTTCAAAGCTCTGAAAGACAGCAGTGAACATCTGCCTGGTTCCATCTTTCTGTGGAATCTCAAGGCACAGCCAGATGTTTCCAGATGTGACTATTACACAGTGGTGTATCCACAGGCTGAGGAGCACTGTCTGTGTTTGGTGATTTAAATCAGTTTGAAATGGTTTAATTTCAGAAATGTGAAACACACGAGCGAGAGAAGGTCCCTCCCACAGACGGACCCTGAACACAGCGGCGTCCGAGGAGCTGAGACACAGATGAGTCTCTGAGAAAATGAAAATCTGGAATTATTAAACGTGTTTTTTTTTTTTATTTGAAACATATCAAAGAAAAACAAGTTAAAATAGAGGAGTAAAACTGAGCAGAACTGTGTTATTTAACCTTTTTAAATAATGTGTTTGGGTGGGGTTCTTGATTCGGTTCTGTTCAGGATTCGAGGAACCTTGGTTTTCTCCGGCACAGTGGAGCAGGAGGTAGTGTCTCTGTGACAGCTCCACGGTTCTGGAGGTTGTGGGTTCTAGTCCCGCTCCGGGCGACTGTCTGTGAGGAGTGTGGTGTGTTCTC
>NC_089809.1:185000-187500 GCF_029633855.1 Hoplias malabaricus
CACACACACACACACACACACTCACACTCTCACTAAAACGCGCGTGAACATTTAGCAACGCAAATGTAACATTTAGGAAACGCTGTGTGTTTCTGGTGGCCCCCGCGGGAGTCTGTAAAAATGTCCCCAACTTCCCTCCGTTCTCACTTCGCCCCTCACTTCAATTTCACTCCGCACATCACTCCTTACACTCCTCACTTCACTCTTCACTCCTCACACTCTTCACTTCACTCCTCACACTGCTCACTTCACTTCACTCTTTACTCCTCACACACTTCACTCCTCACTTCACTCTTCACTTCACTCCTCACTTCACTCCTCAAACACTTCACTCTTCACTCCTCACACACTTCATTTCAGTCCTCACTTCACTCCTCATGTCACTCTTCACTCTTCACACATTTCACTTCACTCCTCACTTCACTTTTCACACTCCTCACTTCACTCCCCACACCCTTCACTTCACTCCTCACTTCAGTCCTCACTTCACTCATAACTTCACTCTTCACTCCTCACACTCTTCACTTCACTCACTTCACTCTTCACTTCACTCTTCACTTCACTCCTCACTTCACTCAGCGTCTCTCAATTAAATCATCACTATTTGTATTAAACTAACACTGAGAGTGTTGTATTGTATTTGTGTTAATGTCACAGTGATGGTGTTGACTGAACCCTGGTGAAGTTGCTGTGTACAAACAGAGCCATGGCCTGATTTGGCCAGACGTCTAGAGGATTAGGTCACTGGAGATTTTTCAAACTGAAATCTATGCACACATTTATTCTACATATGGATTATTTAAGCAATATACAAACAATTCAATATTATCTGTTAAACATTATCAGGGGAAACATGCAGGGGAGGGGGATACTAAAATGCAAAATGCCTGTCACTTGTAAAAATTCCACTGTGAATGTGATTTATCACTTTCTTTTTGAAGTTGTAGAAGTTGTAGTTTTGTGTGAATTTGTGTAAATGTTAATTACAGTTCCAGTGGAGTTTGGACGCTGAGTGAGGGATGGGGCTCAAAAGGGGGACACTGCAGGAAAAGTATGAGAACTAGGTTTCTTTTGTATGTGAAAAAGAAAGTCTGCATTGCTCCCTAGCAGCTCAACACACAACATTTGGCCGTGCTCATGTTTCTCTAAATCCTTGTTTTGTGAAGAATTCCGTTTTAAATTGATTAGTAACAGATTATTATATTTGCAGCAGGGGTCCTGCAGGAGGGGGCTCCAGCATCCGTGAGAATGTGGACGTGAGTAGCTGGCTCTTACCCAGAAGAGAAAACAGGATTTTGAGGGTGAGCGGGCAATGCAGGGCAGAGAGAGAGAGAGAGAGAGAGAGAGAGAGAGAGAGAGAGAAGTAGTTGTGTTGGTGGTGGGGGGTGTTGTTTGCTTCATTGGTTTGTGGCTTTTAGCACTGAATTCCCCTCTCCTCGCCCGCAGACCACCCCAAGGAACACCCGCCAACATATGCAAGCTGCTACAGAACGAGAGAGAGAGAGAGAGAGAGAGAGAGAGAGAACAAGTGAGTGAGTGATTAATATTACAGCGCTGTAAATGCAGTGAGATTATTCACTGTGGGAATGCTGAGGCTTAATATGCCCCACAGCTACACACACACACACACACACACACACACACATGTAGGCCTGTGTTTGCCCCCACAAACATAAATAACCATCAGAGTAGGAAAACCACAGAAAACAGCCTAGACACCACCAGGCGCACACACACACACACACACACACACACACACACAAACACACACACACTGCTCAGGCATATGTCTGCAAACGAAGAATTAATTAAAACAAAAAGAAACATTAAAAAGTGGCAGCGTAAGTAATGACAGCGCTAAAGTTTTTATTATCTCCCGTCTCACCCACAGCCCCCTGCAATACCCATTACCTTCTAGGGGGCGCTCTCCACCATTCAAATACCTCTGCTGTAGAGGATGTGGCAGTGTAACAGAGTTAAATGTGAAGACATCACAGGATCTTAAAGAAAGTCCGCTGTCTCTGCGCTTTTTGCCTGTGTCTAATGTGACGAGCTGGAGGCTACACTCCACTGTTACCCTCTAACAACCTTATATTTCCAAATCCACACGAGTCACACATCATCGTCTACTCACCTGGGTCCATGGGCACACACTGTGCTGTAGAGTATTTGGAAATAGTTATTTTTATAGAGAATGTGATTATATAAATATATATATATAAGGAGAATGATAGGAGAGTAGCAGAGTGATAAAGAAAAAAGAAGAGAGGTGAGGAGAAGTGAAGAGTGAACAGAAGGGAAGAGAAGAGTGAAGAGGAGAAGAAAACTCCGCTTCTGACGTAAAGTACAGAGACTTTAGAATGGCCCCGCCCCCTCGTCTGAGTCTGTCCAATCACAGCGCTGGACCCGCGTTTATGTGAGAGCGCAAAGACGAGGTTAAACTCAGCGAAACAGACACAACGAGCGTGGAGAAATAAGAGCACTGAGTAAAAACGGAGAA
>NC_089809.1:192500-205000 GCF_029633855.1 Hoplias malabaricus
TTAGACTGGCGTGTAAACGTTATTCATGTATATAGATGTTTAGATGTTTGTGTAGACGTTATTCATGTATATAGATGTTTAGATGTGTATGTAGACGTTTTTCATGTATATAGATGTTTAGATGTTTGTGTAGATGTTATTCATGTATATAGACGTTTAGACATGTGTGCAGACATTATTCATGTATATAGATGTTTAGACATGTGTGCAGACGTTATTCATGTATATAGATGTTTAGACATGTGTGTAGACGTTATTTATGTATATAGATATTTAGACTGGCGTGTAAACGTTATTCATGTATATAGATGTTTAGATGTGTGTGCTGATTTTATTTATGTATGTAGATATTTAGATGTTTGTGTAGACGTAATTCATGTATATAGATGTTTAGATATGTGTGTAGATGTTATTCATGTATATAGATGTTATTCATGTATATAGATGTTTAGACGTGTGTATAGATGTTTGGACATGTGTGTAGATGTTTAGACGTGTGTATGTAGATGTTAGTTGTGTGTATGTGTCGATGTTTAAACAGACGATGTGTACATGTTAGACGTGCGCAGATGTTTAAATATGTGTTTAGATGTTTAGATGTGTACATAGATGTTTAGATGTTTGTGTAGATGTTATTCATGTATATAGATGTTTAGATGTGTGTGTAGACTTTATTTATGTATATAGATGTTTAGATGTGTGTGTAGACTTTATTCATGTATATAGATGTTTAGACGTGTGTAAACATTATTCATGTATATAGATGTTTAGACGTGTGTAGATGTAATTCGGGAATTTAGATGTTTAGATGTTTGTGTAGATGTTATTCATGTATATAGATGTTTAGACGTGTGTGTAGATGTTTACACATGTGTGTGTAGATGTTTAGATGTGTGTGTGTAGATGTTTTAATGTGTGTGTGTGTGTGTAGATGTTTAGACGTGTGTATGTAGATGTTAGTTGTATGTGTGTCGATGTTTAGACAGACAGTGTGTACATGTTAGACATGTGCGCAGATGTTTAAATATGTGTGTAGATATTTGGACGTATGTGTAGATGTTTAGAAGTGTGTGTGTGTGTGTGTGTAGATGTTTAGATGTGTGCATAGATGTGTCGATGTGTGTGTACATGTTAGGCATGCGCATAGATGTTTAGATGTTTGTATAGACGTTATTCATGTATATAGATGTTTAGACGTATGTGTAGACGTTATTCATGTATATAGATGTTTAGAGTGGTGTGTAGACGTTATTCATGTATATAGATGTTTAGACGTGTGTAGATGTTATTCATGTATATAGATGTTTAGACGTGTGTAGACGTTATTCATGTATATAGATGTTTAGACATGTGTGTAGACGTTATTCATGTATATAGATGTTTAGACGTGTGTAGACGTTATTCATGTATATAGATGTTTAGACATGTGTGTAGACGTTATTCATGTATATAGATGTTTAGACGTGTGTAGATGTTATTCATGTATATAGATGTTTAGACGTGTGTGTAGATGTTATTCATGTATATAGATGTTTAGACGTGTGCGTAGACTTTATTCATGTATATAGATGTTTAGACATGTGTGTAGACGTTATTCATGTATATAGATGTTTAGAGTGGTGTGTATATGTTATTCATGTATATAGATGTTTAGACATGTGTGTAGACGTTATTCATGTATATAGATGTTTAGACGTGTGTAGACGTTATTCATGTATATAGATGTTTAGACGTGTGTAGATGTTATTCACGTATATAGATGTTTAGACATGTGTGTAGACGTTATTCACGTATATAGATGTTTAGACGTGTGTAGATGTTATTCACGTATATAGATGTTTAGACATGTGTGTAGACGTTATTCACGTATATAGATGTTTAGACGTGTGTGTAGATGTTATTCATGTATGTAGATGTTTAGACGTGTGCGTAGACTTTATTCATGTATATAGATGTTTAGACGTGTGTAGATGTTATTCACGTATATAGATGTTTAGACGTGTGCGTAGACTTTATTCATGTATATAGATGTTTAGACGTGTGTAGATGTTATTCACGTATATAGATGTTTAGACGTGTGTGTAGATGTTATTCATGTATATAGATGTTTAGACGTGTGTGTAGACGTTATTCATGTATATAGATGTTTAGACATGTGTGTAGACGTTATTCATGTATATAGATGTTTAGACGTGTGTAGACGTTATTCATGTATATAGATGTTTAGACGTGTGTGTAGACTTTATTCATGTATATAGATGTTTAGACTGGTGTGTAGATGTTATTCACGTATATAGATGTTTAGACGTGTGCGTAGACTTTATTCATGTATATAGATGTTTAGACGTGTGTAGATGTTGGGACGCATGTGTAGATGTTTACACGTGTGTGTAGATGTGTACACGTGTGTGTGTGTGGATGTTTCAGCCTGTTTCTTATATGTTTTCTTCCCTCTCTGGATTTATGTGTAAATAAATGATGCATCTAAATGACCAAAGTCCAGGAAACTTTAAAATGTTGGATGACCACATTAAAGTTGCATAGCTCCAGCTCCTGCGTCTGTTTTTCCCTTGAACAGGACGCCTTCACTTTACTCACAATTCTGTACTCATACATGCAGAGCCCTGCTGGAGTTCATGGCTCCCACCAACATTGTGAAACAAGACCACAGTCAGTTTTTTGTGCGCTGCCTGAGTAAAAAAAAAACCTGGGATATAACGAGTCGTTCTGATTCTGCTCCGCTTCTGACGTCAATTGAAGGGACTTTAGAATGGCCCCGCCCCCTCGTCCGAGTCTGTCCAATGACAGCGCTGGACTTGGGTTTATGTGAGAGCACAAAGACGAGGTTAAATACAGCAAAACAGACAACGAGCGCGGAGAAATAATAACACAGAGAAAAATGGAGAAAACGAGAACAGAGAGGAAACAGAACTGAGCGAAAACGGCTAAAAACCAGAGCTTCTGCTCCTCGCTCCTCACTGCTGGGCGCTCGGGGTCGGGGTGAACAGCGAGCGGCTCATTATCATTTAAAGGAACAGGTGCTGAAAGCGGGCGTTCTGAACAGGGGCTGTTTACACAGGGGGAGAACACTGCTGTGGGGCTCGTGGGGTTTGGATCAAAGCAGGTCACAGACGTTTCTTTAAGAAACAGAACTGTGTTCCACTGTGGAGACGAGGGGGTGTATGGCACCTTTAATGTGTGGGAACAACTTAATAACAAGCAGTTTTATGAACAGGGGTCTCCTCTCACATGAGGTCAGTCCAGCAAAGAACATGTTGTAATTCAAAGGCCCTGTGGTCTTTAGGAGGACCCGGATGTGTACGATAATAACACACAGGTTCTAGAATCATGTTCACCTCAGGTCGTGACAGCACCACTTTCACAAAATCCCACTCATTTTCCTCACAGAGAAATCCAGCTTACACAAGGCTTTGGAGGTCTCCTAAGGGTCAGGGATTGTCCTGAGTTTGGCGTGTGTCCACTTCACCTTCTGCTCTGTTCCAGCTGTTTAGTGACCGCCCGCAGAAATACAAAAACTGGCCCACAGAGTGTCACTGGCCGTAGTTTATGTTCTGCCTAAAGCACAGCTGTCTGTCTCTGTCCAGTTTATCTGCCCTAAAGATACACACACACACACACACACACACACACACTCACGCAAATGCTTGTCCAGAGCCCATCTGCTTTTAGTCCTGCCCTTCAGACAACCTTAAAATGCAAAGGGAGAGCTCACTAGCCCTCATACACCACACGACCATGACCTGCTCATCCCACATTGCTTCTCAAGAGAATGTTTGGAACATTGTTGTGAGGATCTGATTGTAGTCAGGCAATTATTCTACTTCAACCTGCCCCAGAGGTATTAGCTGGAGCCCCACAGCAGTGTTCTCCCCCTGTGTAAACAGCCCCTGTTCAGAACGCCCGCTTTCAGCACCTGTTCCTTTAAATGATAACGAGCCGCTCGCTGTTCACCCCGACCCCGAGCGCACAGCAGTGAGGAGCGAGGAGCAGAAGCTCTGGTTTTTAGCCGTTTTCACTCTGTTCTCTTTCTTCTCCGTTTTTACTCAGTGCTCTTATTTCTCCGCGCTCGTTGTGTCTGTTTTGCTGAGTTTAACCTTGTCTTTGTGCTCTCACATAAAGCGGGTCCTGCGCTGTGATTGGCTCGTTTCATCCCGTGTTTTCTGACTCAGGCAGCACACAGAAAACTGACTGGGGGCTTGTTTCACAGTGTGTGGGTTGGTGGACTCCGTAGAGGTGTGTGTCTCCAGTCTCCATCCTTTATGACTATGTTATGAGTAAAGAAGGAGAAGGGGATAAAAGTGATCTGTGGCCAAATGAATGTTTTAAATAAAGCAGAAATCAAATGGACGTGATTGATCTCAGCTAAGCTTTGTTCAATCTGGAACATTATTGATTTCTGTAAATGGAGGTGGGGTGGGGGTCTGGGGGGGTCTTCCATTATGAACTGGGAGTTTACTGACAGTTACACCACTCACATTTTATTTTTTTTATTTCTTTTTACTTTTCTTGCATTCCTCACTTTATTATTTTCCTTTCATTGCATTCTTTTTATTTCCTCTCTCTCCTCCCTTCTTTATATTTTGGTCAAAGTGCAAATAAGGCCCAAGTGTCCTGTTACTTTTGGTGCAGTTTTCTCGGCAGTGTGTGTGTGTGTGTGTGTGTGTGTGTGTGTGTGTGTGTGTGAGAGAGAGAGAGAGAGAGAGAGAGAGAGAGAGAGAGAGAGAGAGAGAGTAAGTAGTACCCTCTAGCTATAGCTTCTTCACTTGTTTATGTGTGGAGGGGAGAGGGGTGAACATATGGTCCGCTAAAGCGTGGACTTGTCTTCCCAGAGCCCACAGGGAACCTGTCTCACTGCATCACCACACGCATCACCACACACTGCTCTCTCTCTCTCTCTCTCTGTATCTATGTTCTCTTTCTTGCTCTCTTGGCCTAGTCTTTTTAGTATCTTATGATTGTTCCAATTTATTTTCTCATTGTCTCTGGCTTTCTCTTTCCAACTGTCTCTCTATATGTCTCTCTCTATCTGTCTGTCTCTCTCCCTCTCTCTCTGTCTCTCTCTCTCTGTCTCCCTCTCTCTGTCTCTCTAACTGTCTCTCCCTGTTTCTCTCTGTGTCTCTCCTTGTCTCTCTCTGTCTCTCTCCCTGTGTCTCTCTCTGTCTGTCTCTCTCTGTCTCTCTCTCTCTGTGTCTCCCTCTCTCTGTGTCTCTCTGTCTCTCTAACTGTCTCTCCCTGTTTCTCTCTGTGTCTCTCCTTGTCTCTCTCTGTCTCTCTCCCTGTGTCTCTCTCTGTCTCTCGTTCTCATTTTCCTTCTTGTGTTCTGGGATTTTTGAATTTTGAATTCCCACAGAAACTCATGTGTAACTCGAGCTGTTTAGTTTTGTAGCACTTTCCCTCTGCGTTTACTTTCATGCAGTTAGCGCTTTCCTGAATTTAGAGTCAGTTCCACCTTAAGTAATGTAACTGTAACAGCAAAAATAAGTCAGTGTTACCCCCCTATGGAGCAGGAATAGAGCCACATCCTCATCTCGGTTGGTGCTTTTCAACATTCAGAGTCTCTCCTCTAAAACCTCCAGATGACGTTTCGTTTCTTGCTGTAGATGATAGAGAGACAGAGAGAGAGAGAGATAGAGAGAGAGACCTGATCCAGTTTGGACCAAGAGTTTTTGTTTCTCATTTATGGAGCCAGGGCTGCGCACAAACATCAGAGCTTTTTTTTCCAGCACAGACAGAGCAGAGAGCAGCAAATGGTGAGAAAACACTCTCTGAATTGTACAAAAAGTGCATTATATTAAATGTAATGTTCATGATGTAATAAACGTCGTAATAAAGCCCCGGTGACTGTAAATGGGTAAAAAAGTGTCTGGGTCCGGTGCTAGTCTTTCTCTCTCTCTGCTCACGGCAGAGAAACACCATCTGGAGGTTTTTAGACAACGGAGAGACTCCAAACGCTGAAAAGCACCAACCGAGATGAGGATGTTGCTCTATTCCTGCTCCATAGGGGGGTCACACTGACTTATTTTTACTGTTACGGATTCTTAAAGTGGAATTGTCTCCAAACTCGAGATGGTTAACTGCGGCTAACAGGTATTTTTTCACTCAAACACACAGTTCAAAAAAAAAAAAAAATCTAAATCCAATTTATTTCTGTAGTGCTTTTTACAGCTGATGATGTCACAAAGCAGCTTCACAGAATTCCAGTACAGATACAGATTTAACATTAAATGTAAAAATGTTAAGAATGTTGTGCCTTAGAAGACGTGGAGCATCTGAATGTGAACAAACCAGAGAGCACTGTGTTTCCCCACCATCGTAGACATCGAGTTTAAAACTGAACATTTCCTTTAAGCACAAGCTGTGGGATTAAGTAAACGATCTGGATGCACAGTGGACGTCTGTGGTTTCTGTTCCATCGGCCTCAGAGCACGAGGAGGTTAAAAACAATCAGACTTCAGTCTTTACAGTCAGAGCTGCTCCGAGACCCTTCAACAAACTAATGCTCAAGTGAACCGATGGAGTAATGACATTTACAGCAGTTCATACACTCAGAGGATTCACCCAGTGACTAACACACACACACACACACACACACACACACAGACACAAACACACACTCCGGCCCCGGAGGTTGAAGCATTTACACAAATACGCACACACACTTACTCCCTTCAGGTCAATGAATTCACACACACTGCAACCCTGCAGGTTGTTTGGACCACACACACACACACACACACACACACACACACACACACCCTGCAGGTTACTGCAGTGATTGACACGTCTCCTGATGCTGAATGGCAGGAGCTGATGTTTCCCCTCATTTCCTCTTCCTGTTCTCCGGGTCAGGTGACACCCATAGGTGCCATGGTGATACAGGCCCCCCCCACTCCCCCGTCACTACCCACCACACTTCGGTTTGTCTTCAGGGGTCAGAGGCACGGAGCAAAAAGCAGCTGCTACACATCACTGTCAGACAAACAGATACACTGACGAACAAAGCTATTCATCCACTGACTCCAACTCCACAGATACACTGTCTCTAACTCCACAGATACACTGTCTCTAACTCTACAGTTACACTGACTCTAACTCCACAGATACACTGACTCTAACTCTACAGATACACTGACTCTAACTCCACAGATACACTGACCCTAACTCCACAGATACACTGTCTCTAACTCTACAGTTACACTGACTCTAACTCCACAGATACACTGACTCTAACTCTACAGATACACTGACTCTAACTCCACAGATACACTGACTCTAACTCTACAGTTACACTGTCTCTAACTCTACAGTTACACTGACTCTAACTCTATAGTTACACTGACTCTAACTCCACAGATACACTGTCTCTAACTCTACAGTTACACTGTCTCTAACTCCACAGATACACTGTCTCTAACTCTACAGTTACACTGTCTCTAACTCCACAGATACACTGAGTCTAACTCCACAGATACACTGACTCTAACTCCACAGATACACTGACTCTAACTCCACAGATACACTGACTCTAACTCCACAGTTACACTGACTCTAACTCTACAGTTGCACTGACTCTAACTCCACAGTTACACTGACTCTAACTCCACAGATACACTGTCTCTAACTCTACAGTTACACTGTCTCTAACTCTACAGTTACACTGACTCTAACTCCACAGATACACTGTCTCTAACTCTACAGTTACACTGACTCTAACTCCACAGATACACTGACTCTAACTCCACAGATACACTGTCTCTAACTCCACAGATACACTGACCCTAACTCCACAGATACACTGTCTCTAACTCTACAGTTACACTGACTCTAACTCCACAGATACACTGACTCTAACTCCACAGATACACTGACCCTAACTCCACAGATACACTGTCTCTAACTCTACAGTTACACTGACTCTAACTCCACAGATACACTGTCTCTAACTCTACAGTTACACTGACTCTAACTCCACAGATACACTGACTCTAACTCTACAGATACACTGACTCTAACTCCACAGATACACTGACCCTAACTCCACAGATACACTGTCTCTAACTCTACAGTTACACTGACTCTAACTCCACAGATACACTGACTCTAACTCTACAGATACACTGACTCTAACTCCACAGATACACTGACTCTAACTCTACAGTTACACTGTCTCTAACTCTACAGTTACACTGACTCTAACTCTATAGTTACACTGACTCTAACTCCACAGATACACTGTCTCTAACTCTACAGTTACACTGTCTCTAACTCCACAGATACACTGTCTCTAACTCTACAGTTACACTGTCTCTAACTCCACAGATACACTGAGTCTAACTCCACAGATACACTGACTCTAACTCCACAGATACACTGACTCTAACTCCACAGATACACTGACTCTAACTCCACAGTTACACTGACTCTAACTCTACAGTTGCACTGACTCTAACTCCACAGTTACACTGACTCTAACTCCACAGATACACTGTCTCTAACTCTACAGTTACACTGTCTCTAACTCTACAGTTACACTGACTCTAACTCCACAGATACACTGTCTCTAACTCTACAGTTACACTGACTCTAACTCCACAGATACACTGACTCTAACTCCACAGATACACTGTCTCTAACTCCACAGATACACTGACCCTAACTCCACAGATACACTGTCTCTAACTCTACAGTTACACTGACTCTAACTCCACAGATACACTGACTCTAACTCCACAGATACACTGACCCTAACTCCACAGATACACTGTCTCTAACTCTACAGTTACACTGACTCTAACTCCACAGATACACTGTCTCTAACTCTACAGTTACACTGACTCTAACTCCACAGATACACTGACTCTAACTCTACAGTTACACTGTCTCTAACTCTACAGTTACACTGACTCTAACTCTATAGTTACACTGACTCTAACTCCACAGATACACTGTCTCTAACTCTACAGTTACACTGTCTCTAACTCCACAGATACACTGTCTCTAACTCTACAGTTACACTGTCTCTAACTCCACAGATACACTGAGTCTAACTCCACAGATACACTGACTCTAACTCCACAGATACACTGACTCTAACTCCACAGATACACTGACTCTAACTCCACAGTTACACTGACTCTAACTCTACAGTTGCACTGACTCTAACTCCACAGTTACACTGACTCTAACTCCACAGATACACTGTCTCTAACTCTACAGTTACACTGTCTCTAACTCTACAGTTACACTGACTCTAACTCCACAGATACACTGTCTCTAACTCTACAGTTACACTGACTCTAACTCCACAGATACACTGACTCTAACTCCACAGATACACTGTCTCTAACTCCACAGATACACTGACTCTAACTCTACAGATACACTGACTCTAACTCCACAGATACACTGACTCTAACTCTACAGTTACACTGACTCTAACTCTACAGATACACTGTCTCTAACTCCACAGATACACTGACCCTAACTCCACAGATACACTGACTCTAACTCTACAGATACACTGACTCTAACTCTACAGTTACACTGACTCTAACTCTACAGATACACTGACCCTAACTCCACAGATACACTGACCCTAACTCCACAGATACACTGACTCTAACTCTACAGATACACTGACTCTAACTCCACATATAGTTTTTCATGGGGAATGCATTCCAAGACCACCTGCGAAGTAGAGGAAGGTTTTTTTTGTTATGTATTTAACAAGTATTTGGACTTTTAAACCTCTCCCTGTGCTGTTAACAACCCACCCTTTGCATTAAACAGTCGTTCTATAATGTTTTTCAGCTGGAACTACATGTGATATCCTACCAATTTCTTTAATAGAGTAATTCCTAAGCTGTGATTTAGCGTCAGCAAATTTCACTCAGATGTGGACGTGAATAACACATGTACTGTACGTAAGAAACACTTGTAAATGATATATTTTGTCACCTACAGCCCTAGTCTAATACATATAAATAATTAAAAAAAAATCTTTTAATTTACACACCATAAAAAAATGACATTTTTAGGCGATATAGCGGCCATAAGCCCCCTTGAAAAAACCCGCGAAGTAGCGAGGGATTACTGTAACTCAATGAATGTCAGTGTTATTCAGACATTTGAACAAATATACTATAGAGTGTGGCTTCATTGTTTGAGTGTTTGTGTGTGTGTGTGTGTGTGTGGATTTGTGGATTTAAAGAGTGACTTTTGTGTTTTATATTTGGAAACCTGCCATGACCTGTTCACTCACTTTAAATAAAATATCAGAGTGTATCAAAGCGGAATGTGCAAAATGTCTCAGATACACACACACACACGCACACACACACGCACACACACCGGTGTCAGGGTGCTCAGGGATGAGCCTGAGAGAGAGGACAGGGTCAGAGATGTTTTCTCAGAGATACTGAGAGACACCAGGACTCTAACTCACACTGAAGTGAAGGGTGTTTATCAGGAGTGTGTTTCTCTCCACTGCAGTAAGGGCCTCTACTCCTTTGAGAAGGTTTCGCATTAGATTTTCAGGGAATGGTAAAAGACGCGAAGCGGTGTTTAGTCATTACACTACGTAACACTGGCACAGATGGACTTAGATGTGTCTAAAATGTAAGAACTTTAAATCCAGGTTAAAAACTTTCTATTAATTTGAGTCTATGATTAAGCTCTAAAACGTGCACTGTATTCAGACTGCACTTTTTTCTCCATTTTAATATAATGATATGTTTTTACCATATAGGGTTAAAATAGAACAGGACTTAGTACGGACCCTTGATGAACACCAGTGGAGTGTTTATTAAATTGAAATAGAACAGGACCAAGTACAGACCCTTGAGGAACACCAGTGGAGTGTCTATTAAATTAAAATAGGACAGGACCAATACAGACCCTTGATGAACACCAGTGGAGTGTCTATTAAATTGAAATAGAACAGGACCAAGTACGGACCCTTGATGAACACCAGTGGAGTGTCTACTAAATTGAAATAGAACAGGACCAAGTACAGACCTTTGAGGAACACCAGTGGAGTGACTATTAAATTGAAATAGAACAGGACCAAGTACGGACCCTTGATGAACACCAGTGGAGTGTCTATTAAATTGAAATAGAACAGGACTAAGTAAGGACCCTTGAGGAACACCAGTGAAGTGACTATTAAATTAAAATAGAACAGGACCAAGTACAGACCCTTGAGGAACACCAGTGGAGTGTCTATTAAATTAAAATAGAACAGGACCAATACAGACCCTTGATGAACACCAGTGGAGTGCCTATTAAATTAAAATAGAACAGGACCAAGTATGGACCCTTGATTAACACCAGTGGAGTGTATATTAAATTGAAATAGAACAGGACCAAGTACGGACCCTTGATGAACACCAGTGGAGTGTCTATTACATTAAACTAGAACAGGACCAAGTACAGACCTTTGAGGAACACCAGTGAAGTGTCTATTAAATTAAAATAGAACAGAACCAAGTACAGACCCTTGAGGAACACCAGTGGAATGTCTATTAAATTGAAATAGAACAGGACCAAGTACGGACCCTTGATGAACACCAGTGGAATGTCTATTAATTTGAAATAGAACAGGACTAAGTACAGACCCTTGAGGAACACCAGTGGAGTGTCTATTAAATTAAAATAGAACAGTACCAATACAGACCCTTGATGAACACCAGTGGAGTGTCTATTAAATTGAAATAGAACAGGACCAAGTACGGACCCTTGATGAACACCAGTGAAGTGCCTATTAAACTAAAATAGAACAGGACCAAGTACGGACCCTTGATTAACACCAGTGAAGTGTATATTAAATTGAAATAGAACAGGACCAAGTACGGACCCTCGAGGAACACCAGTGGAGTGTCTATTAAATTGAAATAGAACAGGACCAAGCACAGACCCTTGAGGAACACCAGTGGAGTGTCTATTAAATTAAAATAGAACAGGACCAAGTACAGACCCTTGAGGAACACCAGTGGAGTGTCTATTAAATTGAAATAGAACAGGACCAAGTACAGACCCTTAATGAACACCAGTGGAGTGCCTATTAAATTAAAATAGAACAGGACCAAGTACGGACCCTTGATGAACACCATTGGAGTGTCTATGAAATTAAAATAGAACAGGATCAAGTACGGACCCTTAATGAACACCAGTGGAGTGTCTATTACATTAAACTAGAACAGGACCAAGTACGGACCCTTGATGAACACCAGTGGAGTGTCTATTACATTAAACTAGAACAGGACCAAGTACGGTCCCTTGATGAACACCAGTGGAGTGTCTATTAAATTAAAATAGAACAGGACCAAGTACGGACCCTTGATGAACACCACTGGAGTGCCTATTAAATTAAAATAGAACAGGACCAAGTACAGACCTTTAATGAACACCATGGAGTGCCTATTAAATTAAAATAGAACAGGACCAAGTATGGACCCTTGATTAACACCAGTGGAGTGTAT
>NC_089809.1:210000-212500 GCF_029633855.1 Hoplias malabaricus
GAATCTAAATCTGAGTTTGAATCTGAGTCTGGATCTGGTTGGAGTCAGAATTGGACTCAGATTTGGTGTCAGAGTTGGAGTTAGATGGTGGGTCTAGTTGCAGTCAGAGTCAGAGTCTGGTCAGAGTCATAGTGTGAGTCTACTTGGAGTCAGAGTGTGAGTCTGATTGGAGTCAGAGTCAGAGTGTTAGTCTGATTGGAGTCAGAGTCTGAGTCAGTGTGAGTTTGTTTGGAGTCGGAGTCAGAGTGTGAGTCTGGTTGGAGTCAGCGTCAGAGTGTGAGGTTGGTTGGAGTCAGAATCAGAGTCAGAGTCTGGTCAGAGTCAGAGTGTGAGTTTGTTTGGAGTCGGAGTCAGAGTGTGAGTCTGGTTAGAGTCAGAGTCCGTGTGAGTTTGTTTGGAGTCGGAGTCAGAGTGAGTTTGGTTGGAGTCAGAATCAGAGTCAGAGTCTGGTCGGAGTCAGTGTCAGAGTGTGAGTTTGTTTGGAGTCAGAGTCAGAGGGTGAGTCTGTGCGGCGGTGTGAAGTTCTGGGCTGTAATTAGTGCTGTACCGCTGTACTGCTGTAGTGCTGTAGCCCGGAGTGCGGAAGTCGTTACTCTCCTCGCTGCGAGCGATGAACCCGTGTGGTTGGGCCGTCAGCGCGGGAGGGGCAGCTGCAGGATTCTACTGCCCCCGGGCAGCGCTCCCAGACACTATATAGCTCCCTCGCTCCCTCCCTCGCTCTCTCACTCTCTCTCCGCCTCCGCTGCTGTGTGTGATTAAGGCTGTATGTGTGTGTGTGTGTGTGTGTGTGTTGTGGAGTACGAGAATGGGTTCTCCATGCTGTTCTCCGCTGTGAGGTAGGTGCAGGACCCTGTTCTCTGGGACGAGGAAAGTTCTGTGAGTGGGGCAGGGTCTGGGGGTGGTTTAGGGGCTGAGTGTGTGGGATTGTGGGGGCTGTGTTTTGAGTTTTTTGGGGGGAGTTTGTCGGGAGTTTTCTCTGGAGTTTTGAGGAAAGCTGAGACAGTGAGTACCATGTAATTCTGCTGATGAAAAGAGAAGAGAAACAATTAAAAAAACAAAGAAATACAAACTTTCTGAGAATTTGGAAAGATATTAATTCTACATTTGATTTCTATTAAATTTGTATTTTTATATTATTTTATATTCAATTCTATTTATATATTGTGAAGGTTATGAATGATGATGATGATTATTATGATTATTGTTATTATTATTGTTCTTGCTACAGAAATGAATTTTATTCGCGATATGTTCTTGTTGTTTTTATGTTTTATTTTTTTGAAGAGAAACCCTAACTTTATTTGAACGTTGCGGGGGACGAGGGGTCGGGGGACGAGGGGACGGTGGAACGAGGGGAGAGAGGTTTGTTGAATAAAGCGGTCTATGTGGGTCCAGGGCATTCAGCCAAAAACATAAATAATAAAAGCTATTATTAATATTATTTCAATTAATATTAAATATTTATATTATTACAGAAATATTAGTTGGTGACATTTCTGTGATCGCTTTTCTCTTCGTCGTGGGTTTCTTACATCATCTAAAACCTATGTATTTTCGGAGGTTTTAACGCTAGAAATGTTCTTAAAATGTCTTAATTAAAGGGTTATGATTAAGTTATATTTATTACCCTTTACACGGTTGTTTATCTTATTTTTATTATTATTATTTCGCTCTGTAATGCCCTTGCTCTCCTGTGTTATTATTAATTATTGTTATTATAGTATATAATAGTGATAATATAATAATAATGTGAGGTATTAAATTCCTGAATGTTTATAGTAATATATCATTATATTTTTACTGTTTAACCATTCACACTTTTTGCTTGAGTTTTATTATAATTTTAATATTACATATTTCAGAGTAAATCACGACTGAGGTGAGGATTAAATATCGACAGATTTCTCTCCTGATCTAGGGTCAGTTGGTGTGTATTTGTTGCTCCTCCCTCTGCGCTGCCCCCTGTTCACTGAAGGTTAACCAGCTCCTCTGAACCCGACCTCGATAGTGACCTCCACAGACCTCAGACCTGTCCGTTTAACCCCCACTCCGCTCGGTCAGGAGAACTTCATGAGCGCGGTTCTGAGGGAACTCCAGCGCTGAGTTTAATGAATCACTTCAGTTCAGTTGTGTTCTCACAGCACTTTCTCCAACAGTCGTCATCCCTGAGAAGCGTTTAATAAAAGACAGAGCAGGTTCAGCTCCTTACCCACTGTCAACAGTTCCAGAAAACAGAACCACAGAGAAGAACCGAGACCCGAAAGAACTGTAGAGAGGAGCCAAGTCTCAAAAGAACCTCGGAGACTTAATAGACTCAAAAAATACATTCCTGAAGCACAGGAGGAAGACCGGCCCAGAGGAGCCCAGGGGAAGACGCAGTAGCTGGAACTCTCTAGGAAAATATGAAAGAACCCAGACTTAAAGGAACCACAGAGAGGAACCAAGACTCGTTCTTTCTGAGGATGAGGAAGACCCACTGAGCAGAACCAAACCTCGGAAT
>NC_089809.1:222500-232500 GCF_029633855.1 Hoplias malabaricus
TTATCCGTGGACTCCGGTTCCTCCTCGTACACAAACAAACTAAACATGTGGAAAGCTCCAGCACTGAGACCCTCGAACACACACACCTCTAACACACTGTGGACTTCGCCACAGTCCCGCGATGTTAAAGACCCCGGAGCCAAGAGACCAGCCCCCAACACCGAGCCCCACAGCGGACCCCCGGAGAAAAAAACCCTGCTGTCGTTTCCCCTCGAAAGAGCCACGCCCACCAACATCGCAGCAGACCGCCTCCTCCTACACAGCGGGTACGGGGTTAAAATATTCACCCATCTTCCCACAAATTAAATTCTTTGTGCCAAGGCATGTAGCTTTACACTAAAGCTACGAGGCTAATGTCGCTAACGAGTAATTTACGTACACCAATTAGCATGGTGCTAACTGACAGTTTAAATCGTCAGGTGGCTGATGTGATTCAGTTCACACACTAACTCACTCATATTTAGCAAGCTAAAGTGTTCTCCACAAGGGGGCGACGTCAGCACTCAGCATCTGTGACACTGTCCTTGTTGGTGTATTAACTCTGTATTTTCTTTTTTACCTCTTTTGGTCTGTTTTAACTTCACTCCTTTTCCTGCAGCACTGCCCTGTTTTTCTCACTGTGTCGCTCCTGCTCTTTTTACTCTTCTCTTCATCTTTTTCTGTCTTTTTTCTTACTTTCATTCTTTCTCTGCAGTCTTCACTCTCAGGCTGGTTTAGACGAGCGGTTCTCCGTCAGTCCCTCGAGCCGTGGATCTTCCCCCTACCACAGCTCAGAGAGAGCGAGGGATCAGGGCGAGGAGAAGGAGAGAGGGATGGAGAGAGGGATGGAGGGTTGTGCTGCTGCTCTCCTGCGCGATCTGTCCTCTGCGCTACTGCAGTACCAGCAAGCTGAGCGCGAGGCGGCTCTGCAGCCGGAACAACACCACCTGTGGGCTCACCTTGGAAAAATTCGCTCCGAACTGTCCCACATCCAGCAGGCGCTCCAGAGGACGGCCCGCCAGAGCGAAGGACCCCTCGACCTGTCCGTGAAGAAGCAGGCGGTCGCCATGACGATGTCCATGGTGCCGGAAAACATAGACACGAAAGAGGAGGCCTGGTGCTCGGAGACTGAGGAAGAAGATGAAGAGAGGGATGAAGGAGAGATGGAAGAAGACGGGAACACGATTAAAGAAAGACGCAAACGCTCCCTGGACGTCCTCATTAAGCTCAACCAGTCGGCGGTTTCCATGGTGAAGTCTCCATCCGTTACCATGGTGAAACCTCCATCCGTGGCCATGGTGAAGTCTGAGGTGTTACCTGGTGTTGGAGGAGGTTTGGAAGCTCTGTGGCACAGCAGGACCACGAAGTGTGAAGCAGACTCCAGCGTCCTGCTCTGCTCCAAACCCCCAAACAGACCCCCGTCCATCCAGCACCTGGACACTAACTGCCCTGCTAACTGCCCTCCCAGTCCTCTAACCGTCACAGACGCCTGACTGCTCCACATACGGCCCTGATAACCTTCCCCACAGTCCTTAAACATCCTCACACTGCACCTACTCTACTCGCCTCGACTGGACTGGTCTCTTCTCCTCCACCAGGTGAATCGGGTCCTGGTTCTGGTTCTGGAAGCGGGTTCTTGTTTAGTGGCTGTTCTCTCGTGGTTCAGAGCGAGTCGAGTAGGGACTAAACCGTGGCGTGTAAACCTTGCAGAGCGCTGATCGTCCAGAGAGAGTCGTCACTCTACGCCACGCAACGCAGACGACCAGCACCAACTCTCCATCTGTAAAATCTCCAGCTGCAGCAGAGATCACGTTTGTTTTTATCCGACTCACGACGGCAGCTCGTAAAATGACGCCGTGGTCTTTTGAAGAGGTTCAAACGCTCCTTGGATCGGTGGCCGACGAAAGAATCCAGCGAGAGCTGGACGCTGCAACAAGGAAGGAACAAACTCTACTGATCTGTCTGAACTGATGACGGAGCTGTGTTCAGTCCCAAACAACAACAACACGCCGATACACCATGAGTAAACACCGCTTAACGTTACCGCCGCCGTTGCTGTGGTTTCCAAAGCCCACTGTTCCCCTTAGAGACGAGGTTAGAGACGACACCGGGTACATTTCAGGGGGGAGCTGTGGGAGTGGGAAACCAACCAGGGACCAATCAGAGAGTAGAGTCCAGTAGAGAGCAGTAGAGTGAGTGCAATGGAAATGTGTCAAAACTGCCCCGATACTACCCTCCAGTCTACTAACAAACACTGATGGCCCACACTTTACCTCAATAACTGTTCTACCAACTGCTCCCCATTCTTCTACCAGACAGACACCTAACTGCCCCACACACTGCCTCAATAACATGCACTGCCCCACTTGCTGCACCCTTGTTCATTAACAGCCACCAATGCCTAACAACCCCTAACCCACCAACTGCCCCCCAGAGGAGGAGAAAGCATTTGTATTTAATAACAGTGATATAACAGTGATATTACAGTGATAACGCATTTCTGGTGGCTTTTCCCTTCTGTCTTCACTAAGAGTTACAGAATTGCCAGTTTTTTTGAAGTGCCACCGAAATACGAGGCTTCATGTCCCCGTCTATTGTCCAGCAGACCCCCAACCCCCAGCTCTTCCCTCATCTGAGAGAAAGACACAGCGAGAGACTGAACTCTGAACCTGTTCATACTGTAACCAAAGGAAACCAACACAAACCATCAGCGGGACATGCTCCACATATCCAACTAGTAATGTACAGCAAAACAACAACAACAAACAAACCACACTGAAGCTCAGGCTGCCTCCTGCGGTCCCTGTCTTTATTAACTACATGAATCTGAGACGCTCAGATGTTTAAAACGCTCCATTTGTGGGTTCATTAGTGACGTTATTTATGAACTGTATCAGCACGTTACAGCAGTCTTCATCAGCACAGACTCTCAGAGTCATATGGACTGAGTCAAATGAGTCTAATCAAATAAAATGTGCTGAATGAATCAGAAGAGTCAAATAAAGAGTCATATGAATCAAATAAAGCAAAGCAAGAGACTGAGCTCCTTACAGACTATACTTTACCAAGAAAGACCTGTAATATTTCATCTCTGCTATCACTTTACCCTCCTTTATTAATTACTGTAATTATTCAGGACTGAATTTACATAATTAATTGGGATTCTAGAGAAACGCCTGATTAAATGTGTGTTTGTTTATTTTGTACAGAATGTATTTACAGTGATGTGTACATGTTTTCAGAGATACTGTGTGGTGTGGACTATGTAAAGGGTTTGATTTGCACTTTGTAAATATCCAGCTTCTGTCTGTTTCTAACGTGCGGAACGAATCTGACTCTCACTGAAAGTCCATCATTCGCCGAAACCAAAAGAGAACTCTTCTCCTGTCGCACAGTGGGAAAAGATATCCAGGCTTCTTCGTGTTTTTGTGTGTTTGATGTTCATGGCAGATTTTTGAGTGAATAAAATTATTAAACAAATCTCTGTGGAACTTTTATTTAAAATAAAATGCTTATCATTAGCAGTAGTTTAATTGTTGTTAGCTGTAGTAGTAGCAGTACTAGCAGTAGTTAGACTTAGCAGTAACTTTAGCACTAGCAGTTTAACTGGTGTTAGCTGTAGTAGTTGTTGAATTGGTAATATTAGCCTTAGAGGTAAAATTAGCAGTAGTAGTTGAATTGGTAATATTAGCAGTAGCATTAACCTTAGCAGTAACATTACTAGTAGTAGTAGTACTATTAGCATTAGCCTTAGCAGAAACATTAACAGTAGTAGTTTAATCGTTGTTAGCTGTAGTAGTAGCAGTACTAGCTTTAGCATTATCTTTAGCAGTAACATTAGCAGTAGTAGTATTATTAGTAGCATTAACAGTGTTAGCAGTAGCATTAGAATTAGCCGTAGTGGTAGTATTAGCAGTATATATAAGCAGAAATAGCAGTAGTAGGGGGCCCATGTTTAGATTTTTATAAAAGGACAATGGGAACATGGCATCTGTCGTGGTTATAGTCCTGTGACTGTGTGTGTGTGTGTGTGTGTGAGTGAGGATAGGAGGGTATTAAATATTTCTAAAACCATGCAGCTTTATTAATGAACTTTAATAAGTAAAGACTTACTAATTTACCAAGACTAACAGTCGCCTAAATCATCCTCCTTCATTTCAACCTACGTCTTAAAATAAGCAAAAAAAAAAGTTGTTTTACCACTTTAAATGTTTTTATTTTTAATGTGAGTGTTAAAATATTAATGAATAAATCAATAAAATAAAAAAAAGATCAAGTCAAACCGACCTGTGGTTATTTACGTTTGCGCTGAGGCGTGTTTAGACTGCGGTCCGTCGGCTGGTGGCTGACGTAGATGCAGGTGTTAGACCAATAACAGTGGAGTTTAAAACGGTATAAATTCGTCGTAAGGATGTGTGGTGACTGTACGTGCGAAACCTTACGTTAAATCAGCGTGAAATCCCAGACATATCTTATGCTTAATCAATTGAAGATACATTCACTGACATAAGAATATTTGTAGAAAACGATTGTGTACGTTATTTTTGTGTAAAGTGCCGTTTAAACATAAAAATAAAAGTCTTGTTGTTCGTAATAAACCACCGCGGACCGGAGCAGCTCTGTCTCTCTCTGCGTCTGTGGGGCGTTTGTTGTTAAAGCCTCTGAGTTGGCCGTATTTATTCGGACAGATTTGTCGCTGAGGTCAGGCCCGGACTCGGTGGCTCACGGTAACGTGCCCCAGTCTAATGGAAGCTGATGGGTTTTTGTCTGTTTCTCTGTGTTGCCGTGCATTTATGGGATGGATAATGACATTTAGCCGCGCTCCATTAAAGGTGAGGTCGGTCTGAGAGACGTTACCTGAGCAGGTGCGCCTCAGGGGTCGTGGGGAAAGGTCAGGAGGGACCGGACTCTAAAGGCCAAGTGTCAGCCGGTAAAGGCCAAAAGAAGAGAGTTAAACCCTCTCTGTTCAAACAGATTCAGATCAGACACCGTGACAATGTCTGGGGAAAACGTTAGGAGCGATCAGTCGCTTCAGACGAACAGATTCTTATTCACATGAGGAAAAAGCCCTTATACTGACACCTAGTGGCCTGGATGCACCAGGGATTATGCGCATTAACCCTTTCTGCTGGGTCCGAATGAACACCTACCTAATGGTTTGTAGGTGGAATCAGCTCTGATCCGTAAATGTAAACGTGACCCGTGTCCAGGACCGGATCCTGACGGAGAAGCAGAAAAGCAGAGTAAAGACGAGTGGAGTAAGGACCCTGTGGTGGAAAAGCACCGCTTGATTTCTGTAAACGGATCAGACCTCTGTTGATTGGACAAAGTCCGTCACAGCGCTGTCTGTAAACACAGGAGTGGCACTTCACTGAGGAACTGAGGAATTAATATAAATATTAATAACATTCACCTTAATCACTTTTATAAAAATTACATCATTTCTTTTATATTTCTGATTTAATTCACTGTTAAATTCATATAAAAAACATTGAACTGTGATAATTAAAATAATCATTTCCTTTTTTTCTGTCGCACTCAGTGATGTCACTCTTTATTAACGTCATCCTAACGTTAATTCTTGACTAATATCTAACTTCCATTACTAACCATACTTCAACATCTAACCAACGTTGAGTCTTGGTGTCACATCAGTGTTGGGTTTAGACGTCAACCCGATTTTCATTTCCAACTAAAACTCAACGTCTGTCCAACATTAGAGACCAACGCCTTTCTGACGTTGAATTGACATCCTGTGCCTGCTGGGACGTCAGCTACCTACACAACACACACACAGTTAACACCAAATACACACAGCCCAGTAAACAATTAGTCGTTGATTCAACGTTGAAATAACGTAATGACTGCCGTCTAATCAACGTTCTCTTAAGGTTGAAAATGAAAGTTGAAAAGATGTCCAAACACAGACATTGAAAAGACGACTATTAGACGTATTTTAGACGTCCATTGACGTTATTAATTGGTCCCGAAATAAATGACTCGTATAAAACGCGTTTTGGACGTCCACTGACGTTATCGATTGGTCACCACTTAACTAACTTATTAAGATGGATTTTGGACGTCCATTGACGTTTAAAACATGTCCTTGACGGACAGACTACTTTTAGACCTATTTTGAACGTCCAGGGACGCTCCTTGTTTACTGGGAGTACACACAACCACTGTATTAACTCTGTTTACATCCCACTGTTAATATCATCAACGAATTAATAATTAGTGCAATAATATTTTAATTGTTGTATTTTGTTGGATTTAACACTTTAACTTATTAATGGATATCAAATATATATATGATATAAATAATAATAATAATAATAATGAATGTAATATCAGTAAATGGATGAAAGCAGGAGTGATTTCTTTCTTTCCTTCAGATCAGTATGAGTTTTCCGGGGTGATCTGTCCATTCCTGTCTACGTCTCTGTTCCCTGCTTCTCTCCTCGTGAATTTCACTTATAAAAGCATTATTCATTTAAGAGTTAAAACATCTGCACACATCTGTCTGAGTGCTGGATCCACACGGCGGTTCTGTTCTGGTTCTGGTTTAATTTCTTACAGAAACAGCACAGCGCTGTAGTGGAGGAAGATGTAGTTTATAATAACGACCACAAGAGGGCAGCACTCACTCAACAAACTTCACAGCAGAAATGTTATAAACTGGATTACAGACAGACAGACAGACAGACAGAGACAGACAGACAGAGACAGAAAGACAGACAGAGACAGAAAGACAGACAGACAGACAGAGACAGACAGAGACAGACAGACAGAGACAGAAAGACAGACAGACAGACAGAGATAGACAGACAGAGACAGAAAGACAGACAGACAGACAGAGACAGACAGACAGACACAGACAGACAGAGACAGACAGACAGACACAGACAGAGACAGACAGACAGAGACAGAAAGACAGACAGACCGAGACAGACAGATAGACAGACAGACAGACAGATAGATAGACAGACAGACAGAGACAGACAGACAGAGACAGAAAGACAGACAGACAGAGACAGACAGATAGACAGACAGACAGACAGATAGATAGACAGACAGACAGACAGACAGACAGATAGATAGACAGACAGACAGACAGACAGACAGACAGACAGATAGACAGACAGACAGACAGACAGACAGACAGACAGATAGATAGATAGATAGATAGATAGATAGATAGATAGATAGGTAGAGAGATAGATAGATAATCGGATTATTTTAATTCAGATTTTCTCTGGTTCTGGTTTAAACCCGAATTAAACTGCGGTGTCTCTGAGCTCTGAGTTTAATCTGAAGGACAAGACCGTCTCTATCTAAGATTTATAAATGATTTACAACACATCATCCCCGTGTCCGGGCCCCAGTGTAAATACTGGTGTATGGCGCCCTCTGGTGAACAAAGAGCAAACGCTCATCTACACTGTAATATGACTGGAAAAACATACACAGCACAGACAGAGAGACAGACAGAGAGACAGGAGGCAGAGAGACAGAGAGACAGGAGGCAGAGAGACAGGAGGCAGAGAGGCAGAGAGACAGGAGGCAGAGAGACAGGAGGCAGAGGGACAGGAGGCAGAGAGACAGAGAGACAGGAGGCAGAGAGACAGGAGGCAGAGGGACAGGAGGCAGAGGGACAGGAGGCAGAGAGACAGAGAGACAGGAGGCAGAGAGACAGGAGGCAGAGGGACAGGAGGCAGAGAGACAGGAGGCAGAGAGACAGAGAGACAGGAGGCAGAGAGACAGGAGGCAGAGAGACAGAGAGACAGGAGGCAGAGAGACAGGAGGCAGAGAGACAGAGAGACAGGAGACAGAGAGACAGGAGGCACAGACAGGCAGTGAGACCACCATAGCTTACCTCACTCTCTCTAAACTCAGTAGTGACTCTAAGCGAACGTCATGTGGAGAACAGAGCGCTGCTTTAATCCAGATTTAAACTGATTCAGCCCAAAATCTACTGGATAATTTACACAAATCCACTGAATAAACACCATAATGTGTGTGTGTGACTGAGTGAGTGAGTGTGTGTGTGTGTGTCTGTGTGAGGGAGAAAGAGAGAGAGAGAGAGAGAGAGAATAAAAGCCAAAGCCCCCAGTGAACAGTGATTTTCATAATCGACTAAGTTTCCATGTATTCGTGTGTGTGTGTGTGTGTGTGTGTGTGTGTGTGTGTGTGTGTGTGTGTGTGCAGGGGTATGATTTAGGATTAACATTAATCTTATAAGCAAACATACTCAGACACACAAATGCACACACACACACACACACACACACACACACACACACACACACACACACACACACACACAGAGACACAGATCTGCACAGCTGTGTTTGCCAAATCCCCTTCAACAATAAAAAAAATTACACACACACACACACACACAGAGAGAGAGAAAGTTAAGCCCAAAATTAGCACACAGAAAGACACATAATAATCAGAATACTTTCTAAACACACACACACACACACACACACACACACACATCGCAGCAAAGACGCCTATTATTATATCAAAAGGATTTAGGGAACTAAAGCTATGATCATATCTCTGTAGAGTAAATATCTCCAGATTCAAATAAATAAAGATTAATGACGCGTAAAACTAGAGCCTGAGCGTCACAGTGGAGCAGCAGGTGGTGTCTCTGTCACAGCTCCAGGGTCCTGGAGGTTGTGGGTTTGAGTCCTGCTCCGGGTGACTGTCTGTGAGGAGTGTGGTGTGTTCTCTCTGTGTCTGTGTGGGTTTCCTCCGGGTGACTGTCTGTGAGGAGTGTGGCGTGTTCTCTCTGTGTCTGCGTATGTTTCCTCCGGGTGACTGTCTGTGAGGAGTGTGGTGTGTTCTCTCTGTGGCTGCGTGTGTTTCCTCCGGGTGACTGTCTGTGAGGAGTGTGGTGTGTTCTCTCTGTGTCTGCGTATGTTTCCTCCGGGTGACTGTCTGTGAGGAGTGTGGTGTGTTCTCTCTGTGTCTGTGTGGGTTTCCTCCGGGTGACTGTCTGTGAGGAGTGTGGTGTGTTCTCTCTGTGTCTGCGTGGGTTTCCTCCGGGTGACTGTCTGTGAGGAGTGTGGTGTGTTCTCTCTGTGTCTGCGTGGGTTTCCTCCGAGTGACTGTCTGTGAGGAGTGTGGTGTGTTCTCTCTGTGTCTGTGTGGGTTTCCTCCGGGTGACTGTCTGTGAGGAGTGTGGTGTGTTCTCTCTGTGTCTGTGTGGGTTTCCTCCGGGTGACTGTCTGTGAGGAGTGTGGTGTGTTCTCTCTGTGTCTGCGTGGGTTTCCTCCGGGTGACTGTCTGTGAGGAGTGTGGTGTGTTCTCTCTGTGTCTGTGTGGGTTTCCTCCGGGTGACTGTCTGTGAGGAGTGTGGTGTGTTCTCTCTGTGTCTGTGTGGGTTTCCTCCGGGTGACTGTCTGTGAGGAGTGTGGTGTGTTCTCTCTGTGTCTGCGTGGGTTTCCTCCGGGTGACTGTCTGTGAGGAGTGTGGTGTGTTCTCTCTGTGTCTGTGTGGGTTTCCTCCGGGTGACTGTCTGTGAGGAGTGTGGTGTGTTCTCTCTGTGTCTGTGTGGGTTTCCTCCGGGTGACTGTCTGTGAGGAGTGTGGTGTGTTCTCTCTGTGGCTGCGTGTGTTTCCTCCGGGTGACTGTCTGTGAGGAGTGTGGTGTGTTCTCTCTGTGTCTGTGTGGGTTTCCTCCGGGTGACTGTCTGTGAGGAGTGTGGTGTGTTCTCTCTGTGTCTGCGTATGTTTCCTCCGGGTGACTGTCTGTGAGGAGTGTGGTGTGTTCTCTCTGTGTCTGTGTGGGTTTCCTCCGGGTGACTGTCTGTGAGGAGTGTGGTGTGTTCTCTCTGTGTCTGTGTGGGTTTCCTCCGGGTGACTGTCTGTGAGGAGTGTGGTGTGTTCTCTCTGTGGCTGCGTGTGTTTCCTCCGGGTGACTGTCTGTGAGGAGTGTGGTGTGTTCTCTCTGTGTCTGTGTGGGTTTCCTCCGGGTGACTGTCTGTGAGGAGTGTGGTGTGTTCTCT
>NC_089809.1:242500-245000 GCF_029633855.1 Hoplias malabaricus
CTTCATCAATTACTGCTCCACATTCCCAATGACTGCAGCTCATGACCATCATCACGAGTTTATTCTGGTTCCCACGAAGAGGTAAACACACCACACACAGCCTTCACACACAGGTTAAAGAGCTGATAGCACTAATTACTGAATAATGACATCAATTACAAAACGTAGTGTATTTAATGATTCAGAACATTTTCACTTGTGATTAAATCATCCACAGCAAGGTAATGGTCAACAATTACCACTGAGTGTGTGTGTGTGTGTGTGTGTGTGTGTGTGTGTGTGTGTGTTAAGTGAATTGGTGGAACTTAACAGACTGAGGCTTTCCCACCTACACACACACACACACACACACTGAGCACTGTATCTGCCTTGTAAACCCACATGAGAAGAAACTGTGAAAACTGACACTAATGTTCTCATTGCAGTTTCGCATGTGTGTGTGTGTGTGTATCACAAACACAGCTGGACAGAGATACAAGAGATCCAACACTGACCCCCCACCCCCCAACACACACACACACACACACCGACACAAAGAAACCAATAGTAATTGATCCTAAAATAGCAGCAGTGGGTTTCATTCTTTTATAGCAGTCTCTCTCACTCTCTCTCTCTCTCTCTTTCTCTCGTTCTCTCTCACTCTCTCTCTCTTTCTCTCTTTCTCTCTCACTCTCTCTCTCTCTCTCTCTTTCTCTCGTTCTCTCTCACTCTCTCTCTCTTTCTCTTGTTCTCTCTCTCTCTTTCTCTCATTCTCTCTCACTCTCTCTCTCTTTCTCTCGTTCTCTCTCTGGTTCTCTCTTTCTCTCGTTCTCTCTCTGATTCTCTCTCTCTCTCTCTTGTTCTCTCTCTCGTTCTCTCTCACTCTCTCTCTCGTTCTCTCTCTCTCTCTCTCTCTCTCTCTCTCTCTCTCTCTGTGCAGTGGTCAGCAGCAGACAATATCTCACTGGTTTTATTGGAGCTGGACATGGAAAAACCCCTGGAGGAGCGGAAGGAAGGTCATCGTTCACAAATAAACACAGTGGTGGTCAGTCAGAGTGATGGTGAACGTCAGAAACAGGGGAATCAGAGGAGACAAGTCTAGTGCAGATCGCTCCTAACAGCTCCTCGGTGTCTCAGCCCACAGCTACAGAATGTCTGGGGTGAAGTGATGAGGAACATCAACCAATATCCCTCACATCCACAGCTCCATCAGTTCACACACACTCCCCCGAACATAAACACACACACACACACACACACACACACACACACACACACACACACATACAGTCCTGATCCGGCAGTGGGTCACAGATTAGTTTGATCACTGTTAAGATTCCCTGTGTTTTGGTGGTTATTGATTAGTTTGGTTAGGATTAGGATAGAATCAATAATCACACACACATGTGTGTGCACTTCAGTGAGTTACATGCACACACACACACACACACAGTTTTTCTTTCATGTGTCTGTGCTTTGAAATGGCCATTAGAGAACAAAAGCCTTTGCCTACACACAGAAGAACAGCGGGGGCTCACACACACACACACACACACACACACACACACACACACACACAAACACACAAACCTCAGCAGGAGCACTGGACATGTGCTTTGGAGCATGTCAAAGGGCCTGTCATAACCACATCACACACCTCTCTCTCTCTCTCTCTCTCTCTGTCACACACACACACACAGTGTGAAAAGATGGATGGCAGAAACGATACAAAGGAATATTTGATTTGCTTCTAATACAACGGCATGAAAGAGGCGCACAGCCAGAGTCTAACTCAGATTAGAGCGACCTGCAGAGACCCTGTATTCATCCTCTCTGCGTTTGCTCCATTCTCTCCCTCCCTCTGAGACACAGGGCTACGCTCATCAGATATCTTATCTCCTTATCTCACGGAGTCCCTTGAAACTCACACTCTCACAGAGTCCAGGAGCTTCTCAGATCACACCACGTCCCTCACTCCTCCACTCTCTGACACAAAGGTGAAAACACTAACGTGGCTGATCTTATCTGTGGAGTACCTTAGGGTTCCATCCTTGGCCCTGTTTTATTTTTAATTGACAGGCTTCCTCAAGTTTGAATTAGACGCTGTCATGGTTCTTTTCATTTCTGTGCAGATGATGAGCAGCTGTATCTCTCTCTCGAGGCTTTACATCGTGAGGCGCCTGAACAGATCTGTGACTCGCTGGTGTCCCACACGAGTAAAAGGTCGCTGAGATCCTCTAATAAAGAGCTGCTGTGAGAAGAGGACTGTCCTTTTGCAGCGCAGGCATCTGAACTATGGAACAGTCTGCACCTTGATATCAGTCAGAAGGCCCACTGTTGTCTCCAGATTTTCAGAGCAGTGATGTGTTTCTGTGTGTGTTTTCTTTTTATTATTTTCATTTAGTTTTAATTCGTTGTGAAGCACTTTGTAGCTTTGTCTTTGAAAGCTCTACGTACGTACAGGAACGGTGGGGTGAAATTAATAAATCTACACGGTTTATGGCCTGCTCTCATAAACAAA
>NC_089809.1:252500-267500 GCF_029633855.1 Hoplias malabaricus
CATAGTGGAATTTGACTCTTTTGAATCCATTTCTATGACAATGAGGTTGAATTGAATCATTTTTTTGAGAAAGGAATAAGACTAACTCTCTCTCTCTCTCTCTCTCTCTCAGGAGCCTGTAGGCCGTGTAATGATACAGAAATGCTGATGGCAGTATGTACAAGTGACTTTGGTGAGTTACTCACACACACACACACACACACACACACTCTTTCACTCAGACGGAGGCCTGGATGATGCAGGAATCCGCACGGTCGGAGATGTTTAAATATGAGGCAGTGTTTATAAAACCAGACAGTTTCACTTCACTGCTTTTGTCTGGGAACTGGAATTTGGAGGGAAATGTCCACACACACACACACACACACACACACACACAGATATATATACATGTGCCATCAATGCCACTGCTCCAAACATATGCAAGAGTCAGGTTAAAGTTCAGACGGAGGCTCTTAGAGTCGCTCTGAAGGAATGGTCCTCCCCCAGCGCTCGGACCGAACTGTGGTGGGGTCCTAATTGAGATGTGGTCAGACGCAGTGGCATCTCCATGGACACGGGAACACGGGGGCGGATTATATTACTGCAGTCAAAGCCCTAGAAACCTCCAAAACCCTAACAGGATCAGCTAACACACACACACACACACACACACACACACACACACACACACACACACACACGCTGCATAAGTCCCCATGATTATCCTCCACAGAGTTTTGAAACATCTATTCAGACCCGATAGTTGCACAACAGTCTGAAAACCACAGTTACGTTCACTGAAGCAGTATGTGCACAAACATAGACAAAGGATTGTGGGAGTTTGCTGCAGTAACAGATTCTATTGTCCTCTTCTGGGAAGGCTTTACACCTCTGTGAGGATTTGATGGCAGCCATAAAAGCCATAAGAGCATCAGTGTGGTCAGGTCCTGACGTTGGAAAATGGACGAAGCAAAACAGCGACTCGAACGGAAAAGGAACAAATTTGGAGCATTTCTATTGGTCGATTCGTCATGAAGTCTTTACACAGTGTGATGGAGAGCTGCAGTGTTCAAATGTGTTGCTGTGTATGTGGCTGAATGCCCTCAAAGTGTTATGTGATGAGTTTCCGGGGTGTGTTTTAACGGCCTGTTTTTCTCCGTGTGTCTGCAGTGGTGCGAGGGAACATCCGCGCGGTGGAGACGGACCCTGATCTCGACGCGGCGGTGATAAAAGTCAGCGCCACGCGAGTTTACCGTCAGAAATTTGCTCTGTTCTCCAGTAACGGCAGACTGACTCACTCCGGAGCGATCCGGACCCCTCTGGCCTGCGGCGTTCGGACCGGGTCCGGCAGCTTCTTGTTCACGGGGCGTGTCCACTTTGGAGAGGCCTGGCTCGGCTGTGCGCCACGGTACAAAGACTTTCTGAGGGTTTACGAACACGCCAAGGAAAAACTACAGATACCGTGCACACTCGACACTCACTGAGAGACGGAGAGGAACAGAGAGAGAGAGAGCGAGAGAGAGAGAGAGAGAGAGAGAGAGAGAGAGAGAGAGAACATCTGAGCTCGACGCCTAAAGCTGTTTCTGTATCAGAAAATACACTGAGCTGATTGGACATGGTGTCGAGACAAAGACAGAGGAAATGAAACTTCATCCATCGCTAACTCTCTCTGAATGAGACACAGAGAGAGAGAGAGAGAGAGAGAGAGGGAGTGACACTGAGAGAGAGACAGAGAGAGAGAGAGAGAGAGGGAAAGGAATGTGACTGTCCTTGACTTTCCACACACAAACCAGACTGTGTTTGTCGTCAGTGTGTCACTCTTCAGAACGTGAGACCGACAGAGAGCTGGTGACTGAGAGAGAGAGTGGAGTGATGTTTATGAGATGAACACCACTACAATGTCATAGTTATGAGTGTGAAACTCCAACTTTTAAACAAGCCCTGATTTCTCTCGTTGGGGGTGTGTCACAAAGAAAGGAAGAAAAAACAAAAGCGGCACGTAGTTTAATCTCAAACTGGACGCGTTTGTAGCTCAGCGGTCGACGCAGGAACTGTTTAAACCTTTTTCTCACTCAAACAAACAGTTAACACGAGGAAAGCCTTTGGTCAGAACCCAAGTAAAAACAAGGTCACGACTGGGTGAAGACCAACAACACAAGAAACCAATAACTGTGTAGTAGCTGTTCGTTTTACTTTGCGTCAGGTTTATTTTGATTAAAAACGAGCAAACTGTGAAACTTTGAACCAGAACCGAAGAAAAAAGTGACCTTTAGTGTTTCATTTCAGAAAATATTTAATAGAGAACTAAAACAATGACAAATCCTTAAAATTAACTGGAGAAAAGTTACTAGAAAAACCGCTGACAGCAAAATTACGCAAAAAAAAACACACTCTCCTTAAACAACAGAAGTAAAGTGTAAAGCCTCACTCCCAGGGTTCAGCTGTTTATCATTTTCAAAGTCGTAAGAACTTCTCAAACAGACGTGAAGGCTGTTTTAATGCAGAGTACTTCAGCAGAGTTGGGACAAGAAGAGAAGAGATGTCTGCGACTGTAGGAGCGTTCTTTATATGAATTAATAATGTTTCACAAACAAAATAATATTCAGAGTCAACTGCCGCCCCTCAGGGCCCTTTGTACATACGTTATAAATGAATTTATGTAGCGCACCATGATTTACAGTATTTTTTAAACACTTAAAAAGAAATATAGGCTATATATTGTCATATTATTACAAAGCAGCTAAGAGTCTAAACGTGAGATTATGATTTAAAATAGTGTTTTTAAAATTTGCACTGATCTTGAGAAGGGAATTAAGTGGAGACAAATGCTGCACGCAACAAAAACCAAATAAATACAGATTATATGTAGCATAGAGGAGAAAGTGGTTATATTTTTGGGGAGAACTGTGCTCATATGGCTGTGATGTTAACGTTTAGCATAACTGCTAGCTTGCTACAATAGTTAGCTCAGGGCTAAAGCTGCTTGTTTATGAGATTAGCATTGGGTTTGAGTGGACAGAGGGGAGCTAGGCTAAGCTAACCGACATAATATGCTAAATGTTAACAGAAGAGAACCTGAAGCACCTTTCACATTCGCTTTCATCAGTAGGGTTTTTTATTTTTATTTTATATGTGTTTTTTTATTTCAGTATGAACAACAGGGTCTCAAATCTGCTAGCGGTAAACGGAAACATCTGTTTGTTTCTGGAAAAGAAGTTTGTTTTTAAAACTTCAGATGCTAATTGTTGTTATGATGTGCATAACGTGAGAGAGCTCTTTAATTTAACAGCAGTTATATGACAGTTCTCCTGATACAACTGGACGCCTGACCACAGACGCTGGCTCTAGTTGTGATCGTAGCACGGACGCTAACTTGGCTACCAAAACAGAAGCTCAGAAAGACAGAATTAGCTGGAAACCTCTGAGGAAAACTGTGGAAAATTAGAGAGTTTCACCAAAATCTTGTCAGTTAGTAGCACTCAGGCTGGACGCTGTCACTTCACAGACACAGGACGTCAAAATATTGGGGACACTTAGCTTTTCCAAAGGTTTAAAGCACAAAGGTGCGCGCTAACGTTGTCATTTTACAGTTACATAACTTCACTATGAGGATGAATAAACTGGTCGTTTCAGCTCCTTTATAACTCTAAAACAGGAGGTATTTGTATTCTACGCTAACTTAACATCTGCAGGGTTTTTTTGTATTTAATTGTGAAATAACTAAAAATCAAACGTTAAAACTCAAACCCAACTCTGAAAACGTAAAAACAAAGCAAGGTGTCCCCAGACGTTTGGTGGATGACAAAGTTTTACACCGTTTCTCTTTTTTCATGTTGTTCTCTTTTGTTTTTGTGGTTGTTTTATTAAATGTTTGTTGTTTTTGTTGTTTATCATGCACTAAACCAAAAGGGGAAAGAACAGAAGCTCTATACTGCCTTTTTTTTTTTTTTTTTACAATGGTTTTATTTGGTGCCTTGTGGCTGTGTGTGTTCCTATGTGTGTGTGTGTGTGTGTGTGTGTGTGTGTGTGTATTTGTGTATGTTGTACCCTTGTGACAGCTTTATCTTTATGTAAAATGATCATGTAAAAAAAAAAGATGTGAATATTGATGTAAATAAGATGTTTTAGAGAAAAAAAAGAAAAATATTGTGGAGTTTGTGATGAAATTTATTAAAAAAAAGTTAAAGATTTTATTGGAGTATTTATGTTGTCCCCGAGGAACCAGTTTATGCTCCATGGAGCGGGTCGCCCACAGATGGACCAGTCCAAAACTGCCCTGAGTGTGTGGTGAAGGTCTATTTGATCAAATATATTGTTCACCATTAAAAAGGTGTATTAAAGCATTCTGAAACATAAAAACACAAAAGAAGATTAATACACTCACACACACACACACACACACACACACACACACACACACAGAGCCAGGGGCAGTAGTAAAAGTTGGGAGGACTGCTGTCAGGAAGTCATAAATACATTTTATGAATGACTGACTACAATACTGACATTCCTAAACACACACACACACACACACACTCACACGGCATTAGTTAAATATGATCTATTAGTGTGTCTGATATTTTCAGATTTCATTACTGAATCTTTTTCTGTAAAGGGAATAACAGGAAGGAGCAAGAGTCATAAAGACTGTGTGTGTGTGTGTGTGTGTGTAGGGTGTGTGTTTCCGTGCGCTGCAGGGGGAAATAAGGACAGCCAAGGCCAGACAGGAGGGCTCTACGTTTGTGAGCAAGACGTCTGTCTATATCCCGAGCGTCTGGAGCAATGTGTCGCTTAAAGAGACAAAGAACCTCCTGCTTTTAACAAAAATAATCACAGACTGTTCTCTGCACATTGTGTACAATGAAGTTGTTTATTGAAAAAGGGGCTACAACAAAAACACAGCCCCAGAAAACAAAGCTGCAGTGTTTTTTTTTTAAAGAAAACCCTGGAACTATCAGTAACTACCAGTTTTAACTCGCCCACGTCCAGTTCCCCTCAGGGCGGTCCCCGACACCACGGGGGGGTAAATGGGATGCTTTGGAGCAGCTGCACAGGAGCCGAAGGGCACTGTGCTGAGTGAGGGGCTAAAGCCCTAAAGCATGATCCACAACTAATCATTCAACAACAGCACCCGATCTCGCTAATATCCATACGGATGCCATCAAATCCTCACAGCAATGTTCCAGCATGTCGTATAAAGCCTGCAGAACAACAGAGACTGTCTCCGCAGTAAAGAAGAACAAAGTCACTTTAGAAGAAGCACTGGAGGCGCAGATGTCTACAGACGTTTGGCCTTGAAGTGTCCAGCACCGCAAAGTACTGAAATGACCCTGTGTGTGTGTGTGTGTGTGTGAGAAGTGAAGCTAATATAACCCTGTAATCTCTCTGGAGAACACACCACTGCAGGAACACATACTTTTGTTCCTCAAGGGTCTGCAGATGGTCCTAATCCCTTTAAAATGCGGAGGGAAAACGTGTGTGTGTGTGTGTGTGTGTGTGTGTGTGTGTGTGTGTGTGTGTGTGTTTGGGGCAGGGGGTCTCGAGGTGGGCCATTCAGCATTTCCCGCCAAAATGGACAATGTGGGAGAAGTCACAGAGAAAAGAACTGTCACCTCGTCCTCTTCAGCTGCTCCTCCAGAGGTTTAATGGGAATCTACTGCTCCAAAGTTGCTCATTGATGTCTCAGGAGACACAGTGCTGAGACTCTACAGAGGCACTACAGACATATTGAGGAGCTACAGAGTTATTAAAGAGAAAATACTGAAATATTAAGGTGGAACTACAGAGATATTAAAGTGGAACTACAGAGATATTAAAGTGGAACTACAGAGATATTAAGGTGGAAGTACAGAGTGGAACTACAGAGATATTAAAGTGGAAGTACAGAGTGGAACTACAGAGATATTAAAGTGGAACTACAGAGATATTAAGGTGGAACTACAGAGATATTAAGGTGGAAGTACAGAGTGGAACTACAGAGATATTAAAGTGGAACTACAGAGATATTAAGGTGGAACTACAGAGATATTAAGGTGGAAGTACAGAGTGGAACTACAGAGATATTAAAGTGGAACTACAGAGATATTAAGGTGGAACTACAGAGATATTAAGGTGGAAGTACAGAGTGGAACTACAGAGATATTAAAGTGGAACTACAGAGATATTAAAGTGGAACTACAGAGATATTAAGGTGGAAGTACAGAGTGGAACTACAGAGATATTAAAGTGGAACTACAGAGATATTAAGGTGGAACTACAGAGATATTAAGGTGGAAGTACAGAGATATTAATGTGGAACTACAGAGATATTAAAGTGGAACTACAGAGATATTAAGGTGGAAGTACAGAGTGGAACTACAGAGATATTAAAGTGGAACTACAGAGATATTAAGGTGGAACTACAGAGATATTAATGTGGAACTACAGAGATATTAAAGTGGAACTACAGAGATATTAAGGTGGAAGTACAGAGTGGAACTACAGAGATATTAAAGTGGAACTACAGAGATATTAAGGTGGAACTACAGAGATATTAAGGTGGAAGTACAGAGATATTAAAGTGGAACTACAGAGATATTAAGGTGGAACTACAGAGATATTAAAGTGGAACTACAGAGATATTAAAGTGGAACTACAGAGATATTAAGGTGGAACTACAGAGATTTTAATGTGGAACTACAGAGATATTAAAGTGGAACTACAGAGATATTAAAGTGGAACTACAGAGATATTAAGGTGGAAGTACAGAGATATTAAAGTGGAAGTACAGAGATATTAAAGTGGAACTACAGAGATATTAAGGTGGAACTACAGAGATATTAAGGTGGAAGTACAGAGATATTAAAGTGGAACTACAGAGATATTAAGGTGGAACTACAGAGATATTAAAGTGGAACTACAGAGATATTAAGGTGGAACTACAGAGATTTTAATGTGGAACTACAGAGATATTAAAGTGGAACTACAGAGATATTAAAGTGGAACTACAGAGATATTAAGGTGGAACTACAGAGATATTAAGGTGGAACTACAGAGATATTAAGGTGGAAGTACAGAGTGGAACTACAGAGATACACTCTAAAAAGAGAAGAGTTGATCCAACTTAATTGAATTGCTTCAATTGGTAACAAGTAATTCAATTAAGTTTATCCAACTTAATTTTTTAAGTTCAACCTTCAACAACTTAAATTATTAAGTTGGATAAACTTAATTGAATTACTTGTTACCAATTGAAGCAATTCAATTAAGTTGGTTCTTTTTAGAGTGTATCAAGGTGAAACTACAGAGATATTAAGGTGGAACTACAGAGATATTAAAGTGGAACTACAGAGATATTATGGTGGAACTACAGAGATTTTAATGTGGAACTACAGAGTGGAACTACAGAGATATTAAGGTGTAACTACAGAGATATTAATGTGGAACTACAGAGATATTAATGTGGAACTACAGAGATATTAAGGTGTAACTACAGAGATATTAATGTGGAACTACAGAGATATTAAAGTGGAACTACAGAGATATTAAAGTGGAACTACAGAGATATTAAGGTGTAACTACAGAGATATTAATGTGGAACTACAGAGATATTAAAGTGGAACTACAGAGATATTAAAGTGGAACTACAGAGATATTAATGTGGAACTACAGAGATATTAAGGTGTAACTACAGAGATATTAAGGTGTAACTACAGAGATATTAATGTGGAACTACAGAGATATTAAAGTGGAACTACAGAGATATTAATGTGGAACTACAGAGATATTAAGGTGTAACTACAGGGATATTAATGTGGAACTACAGAGATATTAAAGTGGAACTACAGAGATATTAAAGTGGAACTACAGAGATATTAAAGTGGAACTACAGAGATATTAAGGTGGAAGTACAGAGATATTAAAGTGGAACTACAGAGATATTAAAGTGGAACTACAGAGATATTAAGGTGGAAGTACAGAGTGGAACTACAGAGATATTAAAGTGGAACTACAGAGATATTAAGGTGGAAGTACAGAGTGGAACTACAGAGATATTAAGGTGGAACTACAGAGATATTAAAGTGGAACTACAGAGATATTAAAGTGGAACTACAGAGATATTAAGGTGGAAGTACAGAGTGGAACTACAGAGATATTAAAGTGGAACTACAGAGATATTAAAGTGGAACTACAGAGATATTAAGGTGGAAGTACAGAGTGGAACTACAGAGATATTAAAGTGGAACTACAGAGATATTAAGGTGGAACTACAGAGATATTAAGGTGGAAGTACAGAGTGGAACTACAGAGATACACTCTAAAAAGAGAAGAGTTGATCCAACTTAATTGAATTGCTTCAATTGGTAACAAGTAATTCAATTAAGTTTATCCAACTTAATTTTTTAAGTTCAACCTTCAACAACTTAAAATATTAAGTTGGATAAACTTAATTGAATTACTTGTTACCAATTGAAGCAATTCAATTAAGTTGGTTCTTTTTAGAGTGTATTAAGGTGAAACTACAGAGATATTAAGGTGGAACTACAGAGATATTAAAGTGGAACTACAGAGATATTAAGGTGGAACTACAGAGATATTAAAGTGGAACTACAGAGATATTAAGGTGGAACTACAGAGATTTTAATGTGGAACTACAGAGTGGAACTACAGAGATATTAAGGTGTAACTACAGAGATATTAATGTGGAACTACAGAGATATTAAAGTGGAACTACAGAGATATTAAGGTGGAAGTACAGAGTGGAACTACAGAGATATTAAGGTGTAACTACAGAGATATTAATGTGGAACTACAGAGATATTAAAGTGGAACTACAGATATATTAAGGTGGAACTACAGAGTGGAACTACAGAGATATTAAGGTGTAACTACAGAGATATTAATGTGGAACTACAGAGATATTAAGGTGGAACTACAGAGATATTAATGTGGAACTACAGAGATATTAAGGTGGTGGAACTACAGAGATATTAATGTGGAACTACAGAGATATTAAAGTGGAACTACAGAGATATTAATGTGGAACTACAGAGATATTAAGGTGGAACTACAGAGATATTAAGGTGGAACTACAGGGATATTAAGGAAACACCACAAATATTAATGAGATCTCTTCAATTTTTCCTGACTATGGGAAACCACACTGACACAGACACACACATAACCACACACACACACACACACACACACACACAGCAGTAGCGGTGCATTAGCTGTGTTTACACTGTGTTCGACAGGCCGATACTAAACAATGTGTGAGTTAATAAACACCCACTCAGAGTTAAACATCTTCACATAAACACCACAGAGTCCAGAGGCGTAATCTGCACCGCCAGGGGCATGACCTTTAAGACACAACTGTGTAACATCTCGGTAGAAAAGCGTTCACCAGTACAATGGGACACCCAGGAGCAGCTGCACATGAGCCCAAAGTCACACTGCTCAATGTCAAGTGTGGGCTAGAGGGGTATAAAGCCCACCAGCGCTGTGGAGCAGGGGGTGCTCTGTGTCTCTAGGATGAGTCGGAGTGGTGAGTCTGATCCAGAACTAATCCCCAACACCAGCCCCTGACCCTCACTGATGATGATGAGGCTGAACTCCACCGGAACCTCACAGCTATGTTCCAACTTTAAAGCACTCTTCTTCTGCATGGTCGGGGTTAAAAACGACACTGGGGCAGGAGAGCAGAGTGTGTAGTGCAGTGTGTACAGTGCAGTACACAAACACACACCTGACCAATAGCCTTCATTCAGATGTCCAAAAACTTATGGCCATGTAGTGTGTCCTAGTACTTTCTGGGGTACAATGACAAAGTCTTTACAGCTCAGTGGAGGCCACAGTTTCTGTTGGCCACTGTTGCTATGAGGGTGTGTGTGTGTGTGTGTGTATTCTACTCAAAGGTACGAGTGCCAACCGAAAGTACAGAGCAGAAGGATCCAATTGATTTCTCTCTCTCTGCCTCTCTCTCCTCTCCGCCTCTCTCTCTCTCTCTCTCTCTCTCTGTCTCTCTCTCTCTCTCTCTCTCTCTCTCTCTCTCTCTCTCTCTCTCTCTCCTCTCCTTCTCTCTCTCTCTCTCTCTCTCTCTCACACTCTCTCTCTGGAGAGTGGCTCACACATAGAACTTGGCAGGTGGGCCGACCGAAACTACTCTCACACGCGCACACACACACACACACACACACACACACACACACACACACACGAACACACATTGGTAGAGGAGACTGAAAAACCTGAATGGGCTGTATGCGTGCTTTAGCAA
This sequence comes from Hoplias malabaricus, assembly GCF_029633855.1. Classification (NCBI taxonomy): domain Eukaryota; kingdom Metazoa; phylum Chordata; class Actinopteri; order Characiformes; family Erythrinidae; genus Hoplias; species Hoplias malabaricus. The sequence continues at coordinate 262,744 of NC_089809.1, forward strand.
AGAGGACCCGATGGTGCGTGTGAGAGAAAGCAGCAGTAGTGTGTGTGTGTGTGTGTGTGTGTGTGTGTGTGTGTGTGTTGGTGCTTGAATAACAAATGTTGGCCAACTAACTACTTCTTTAAAATCCAGGCCCTGAGTTGTGGAGACTGACCAGAACATTATAACCATCACAGCGTGGCCCCCAGAGCCTTCACTGAGCGATCACTCACCGCCCAAACCTCCACAACCCCCCAGCCCCCGGTGTAAAGCCCAGCTGTTTGTCTTTAAGAATAAAAATGACGTATGATTCCAGAAGGACTCAGAACCCCTTTAAATCCGTGAGAGTCGACCTTTTAAAATGAAGCTCAATCTCTATCAACCTCCATCACGTCCGTCACCCCCGTCCCCTCTGTCCCCTCCACCACCTCCTGTCCATGCCTGTCACCCCCGTCCCCTCCGTCACGTCTGTCACCTACACTGTCAGAATTAAAGGTACTGTAGTTCACTAAAGTGTAATGTACCTTTAAATGTACAGCAGTGGTGTTCCCTAAAGGTTCATTACATTCTCTTCTCCAGAAGGAGAGGGGGATCTCTGTAATCTTTCATTATACAACTGTGGAGAATAAAAGAAAAGGATGTGAAATGATGGATACAATCAGCGCAGTTTAAAAATCTAAAATGATTATAGAATATGGTACAATTATGTTCCCAAACTCTGAGTGAACCACACTGGACCTGCAGGTCCTGAGAAGGTTTAAAAACAAACGTGTGTGTGTGTGTGTGTGTCGGCTGGAATTTTCTCCTAATTACGACACGGATTAAGTGGGAAAACTCTGGGAACTGGGAGAGTGTGGGAATCAACCCCCCACCATACACACTCTCACACACTCTTATGTACATTCACATACTCTCCAAGTCTCCCTGTTCTCCTCTTTTCTCTCTCTCTCTTCATTTTCTTTTACTCCAATTCCTTTCAATTCAGTTCAATTCCAATAATCCAGTCTCAGTAGTGTGTGTGTTTTACTGGACATTGACCACAATGAAGAACATTTTTGCATCAACAACAAAACCCCACTGACATTTAACATTCATTCATTATCTGTAACCAATTCAGGGTCACAGTGGGTCCACAGAGAGAACACACCACACTCGTCACAGACAGTCACCCGGAGGAAACCCACGCAGACACAGAGAGAACACACCACACTCCTCACAGACAGTCACCCGGAGGAAACCCACGCAGACACAGAGAGAACACACCACACTCCTCACAGACAGTCACCCGGAGGAAACCCACACAAACACAGAGAGAAAACACCACACTCTTCACAGACAGTCACCCAGAGGAAACCCATGGAGACGCAGGGAGAACACACCACACTCCTCACAGACAGTCACTCGGAGGAAACCCACGCAGACACAGAGAGAACACACCACACTCCTCACAGACAGTCACCCGGAGGAAACCCACACAAACACAGAGAGAAAACACCACACTCTTCACAGACAGTCACCTGGAGGAAACCCATGCAGACACAGGGAGAACACACCACACTCCTCACAGACAGTCACCCAGAGGAAACCCATGGAGACGCAGGGAGAACACACCACACTCCTCACAGACAGTCACCCGGAGGAAATCCACGCAGACACAGGGAGAACACACCACACTCCTCACAGACAGTCACCCGGAGGAAACCCACGCAGACACAGAGAGAACACACCAACTCCTCACAGACAGTCACCCGGAGGAAACCCACGCAGACACAGGGAGAACACACCACACTCCTCACAGACAGTCACCCGGAGGAAACCCACGCAGACACAGAGAGAACACATCACACTCCTCACAGACAGTCACCCGGAGGAAACCCACGCAGACACAGAGAGAACACACCAACTCCTCACAGACAGTCACCCGGAGGAAACCCACGCAGACACAGGGAGAACACACCACACTCCTCACAGACAGTCACCCGGAGGAAACCCACGCAGACACAGAGAGAACACACCAACTCCTCACAGACAGTCACCCGGAGGAAACCCACACAGACACAGAGAGAAAACACCACACTCTTCACAGACAGTCACCCGGAGGAAACCCATGGAGACACAGAGAGAACACACCACACTCCTCACAGACAGTCACCCGGAGGAAATCCACGCAGACACAGGGAGAACACACCACACTCCTCACAGACAGTCACCCGGAGGAAATCCACGCAGACACAGGGAGAACACACCACACTCCTCACAGACAGTCACCCGGAGGAAACCCACGCAGACACAGAGAGAACACATCACACTCCTCACAGACAGTCACCCGGAGGAAACCCACGCAGACACAGAGAGAACACACCACACTCCTCACAGACAGTCACCCGGAGGAAACCCACTCAGACACAGAGAGAACACATCACACTCCTCACAGACAGTCACCCGGAGGAAATCCACGCAGACACAGGGAGAACACACCACACTCCTCACAGACAGTCACCCGGAGGAAACCCACGCAGACACAGAGAGAACACATCACACTCCTCACAGACAGTCACCCGGAGGAAACCCACGCAGACACAGAGAGAACACACCACACTCCTCACAGACAGTCACCCGGAGGAAACCCACGCAGACACAGAGAGAACACATCACACTTCTCACAGACAGTCACCCGGAGGAAACCCACGCAGACACAGAGAGAACACACCACACTCCTCACAGACAGTCACCCGGAGCGGGAATCGAACCCACAACCTCAATGTCCCTGGAGCTGTGTGACTGCGACACCTACCTGCTGCACCACCGTGCCGCCCTAACATTTAACAACAATACGTTAATTAAGAATTTGTAAAGTAATTTAATTCTGACAGATTGTAGTTCTCTACAGGAAGTGTAGGGGGCATTGTAACTTTTGTTTTTTTATTTTTGTAAGTGCTCTCTAACACTTTTTAATGTTTATTTGACCCACACAGTCACTGTGACAGACGCTGTGAGAGAAATGATCTTAGTGAAGACAGTTCTGAAGAAAAAAAGGTGGCTACGTCTTGGGAACAATGTGCTTTCTCTGAGACGCATGGAGCCAGCCACCGCTTCTTTTCAAACGTCTGATAAAGCCACGCCGAGCTGAGCCCAATGCACTTGGAGGTCTCCCTTTTCCGGTTTCCCTTCGTTTTCTCTGTTCTCATTCTCCCTTTGCTCTCTGTATGAAATCACACTGGTGTTAATGCGGTGATTACTGCAGCTCTGCTGTGTCTCCACATTCCTCTCTCACGCGCTCTGCATTCTTCCCTTCTTTTCTCTCTTTTGTCACTTTTTTCCTCTCTCCCCACTGTCTCGCTCCCTCCTGCTTTTGGGGTCCGTTCCCATAAATTCCACACACACACACACACTGCTCCAGCTCACAGAGCCTGTCCGTTCCAATTACACACACCCACACACACTCCCTCTCTCTCACTCACACACATCCCATGTTCATTAAGTCTGTATCAGCTGAGCATTAGGGGGTAAAACAAAGCCCACTGGCAGGGAGTCTTGTCTGTGTGTGTGTGTGTTTACTTGTCTTACTATCCCTCTGAGGACAGTAGTAGGTAATGTACAGGTGAGTGGGGACCCTTCCGGTTATTCCCAGCTTATGAAGTAGAAACAGAGGCAGAAATCAAAGGACTGCGTACAAAGGGCAACGTGGAAAGTAAAATAAAAAAAATCCTTTGGGCTCCTGAGGTTAAAGCTAGGGATATGTTCATGTAAAGTATTAGTATTACAGTAATACACAAGCCTATGGACGTCCCCATAAGTATAGTAAGACCAGCATGTACGTGATATGTGCATTTGTGTTTGTGTGTATGTATAAATGTGTGTGATGGGTTTCCTCTCAGCGTTGTTCCCTGATTCCCAGCCGGAAAATCTCATTCAGCTCCAAGTTTTCCCACTGCTTTCTCTCTGCAGTCCAAAAAATTCCCATAGGCACACACACACACACACACACACACACACACACACACACACACACACACACACACACACTGTAACACATTCCAGCGTGTCCAGGGCAATGCGGACCCCCAGCGTTACGGACATTAAGCACATTAAAGCGGCCGTTCTCACAGAGCTCAGCCTCGGTCACAGAGGGGCTTTAGAGAGGAACGTTATGAGGCTCAGTTCTACAGAAACCCAATGGGTCAGAACTGTTCGCGCCGGTGCTGAATGGACGCAGACGTCTGGAGAGTTTAAAGCCTTTAAAAGCTCCTCACAGATAGATATCACAGGATCTGAGACGTCTGCTTAGGACAAAAACGTCATCACGCTCAGTGCCAAGAGTGGGCGGGGCTGGGGAGCGGCGGAACCGCGTTCTCTGGAGTAGTGGGTTTCTGATCCAGAACTAATCACCAACACCAGCCCCTGACCTACGGAGTCGGTTCAGAATGTGTAAATGTGTGAACATCATTTCACAAGCTCAAATATATTTATGACCCTCATTTGACTCCGTCAGATGCTACTTTGCCGCCGCAGGGAACCGACTCGACCCTTCTGCTTTTCCACTGCCCAAACCTGGTCCTGCTCCTGGAACCGGGTTCTTTTTCAGTCCCTGCTCTTACGGTTCCGGTCGAGCCGAGTAGGTACTAAACGTGAGGTGTAAACCCTGCAGAGCTCTGATTGGCCAGAGACCTGTCAATCACCAGGAAACACAAAGCTCCAGCACAAACTCAGCGCTTGTAAAATCTCTGAAGTTACAGCAGCGTTCACATTAGTTTTTATCCGACTCTCAGCAGCAGCTCGTA
>NC_089809.1:275000-282500 GCF_029633855.1 Hoplias malabaricus
TCTGTGTCTGTGTGGGTTTCCTCCGGGTGACTGTCTGTGAGGAGTGTGGTGTGTTCTCTCTGTGTCTGTGTGGGTTTCCTCCGGGTGACTGTCTGTGAGGAGTGTGGTGTGTTCTCCCTGTGTCTGCGTGGGTTTCCTCTGGGTGACTGTCTGTGAGGAGTGTGGTGTGTTCTCCCTGTGTCTGTGTGGGTTTCCTCCGGGTGACTGTCTGTGAGGAGTGTGGTGTGTTCTCTCTGTGTCTGTGTGGGTTTCCTCCGGGTGACTGTCTGTGAGGAGTGTGGTGTGTTCTCCCTGTGTCTGTGTAGGTTTCCTCCGGTTTCCTCCCACAGTCCAAAAACACACGTTGGTAGGTGGATTGGCGACTCAAAAGTGTCCGTAGGTGTGAGTGTGTGAGTGAATGTGTGTGTGTCTGTGTTGCCCTGTGAAGGACTGGCGCCCCCTCCAGGGTGTATTCATTGCGCCCAATGATTCCAGGTAGGCTCTGAACACCCGTGACCCTGAATTGTATAAGCAGTTACAGATAATTAATGAATGAATGAAAATCAGCAATATATATTTGCCTCATTCATTAATTCCCTCACTCATACATTCAGCTTCTGTAACTGTTTTATCCTGTTCACGGTTGTAGAGGGTCATTAGGTGCAAGCCAGGAAACAATGGACAGGACACCAGTTCAATACAGGGCATCACACACTCACCCAGCCACTCACACACTCACCCAGTCACTCACACACTCACCCAGTCACTCACACACTCACCCAGTCACTCACACACTCATCCAGTCACATATGTGTTCTGCAGGACCTGAGTACTCACCTCTGAGTGGGCTGCGATGGCACTGACACCTGAAGGACAGAAATCAACAACGTCAGACAATAAAATCATGTGGAGGGTACAGTCCAGTAGAGACCGGTAGAGTCGAGTAGAGTCCAGTAGAGACCGGTAGAGACCGGTAGAGTCCAGTAGAGTCCAGTAGAGACCGGTAGAGACCGGTAGAGTCCAGTAGAGTCCAGTAGAGTTCAGTAGAGACCAGTAGAGACCAGTAGAGAGCAGTAGAGACCGGTAGAGTCCAGTAGAGTCCAGTAGAGAGCAGTAGAGACCAGTAGAGAGCAGTAGAGACCGGTAGAGTCCAGTAGAGTCCAGTAGAGTCCAGTAGAGAGCAGTAGAGACCAGTAGAGAGCAGTAGAGTCTAGTAGAGACTGGTAGAGTCCAGTAGAGTCCAGTAGAGACTGGTAGAGTCCAGTAGAGTTCAGTAGAGTCCGTAGAGTTCAAAGAGTCAGGTAGAGACCGGTAGAGTCCAGTAGAGTTCAGTAGAGTCCGTAGAGTTCAAAGAGTCAGGTAGAGACCGGTAGAGTCCAGTAGAGTTCAGTAGAGTCCAGTAGAGACCGGTAGAGACCGGTAGAGTCCAGTAGAGTCCAGTAGAGTCCAGTAGAGACCGGTAGAGTCCAGTAGAGTCCAGTAGAGTCCAGTAGAGAGCAGTAGAGACCGGTAGAGTCCAGTAGAGTCCAGTAGAGACTGGTAGAGTCCAGTAGAGTCCAGTAGAGACTGGTAGAGTCCAGTAGAGTCCAGTAGAGACTGGTAGAGTCCAGTAGAGTCCAGTAGAGTCCAGTAGAGTCCAGTAGAGTTCAGTAGAGTCCGTAGAGTTCAAAGAGTCAGGTAGACACCGGTAGAGTCCGGTAGAGTCCAGTTATGTCTGTACCATACCTTGCCTCACCTGCTCAGGGGGAGGAGCTAAGATGTGAGGAAAGGAGGTAAGTAACGAGACAAAACGAGATCCACCCACTGTGTCAGCAGCAGTTTGAAAAGAGGTGGAGGCTGACATCATGTCTTGGAAGAAGCAAACACGAGCCTCACCCTCCCAGCTACACAACAGTGTGTGAAAGGTAAGACAGGAAAACACACACACACACACACACACACCTCACCTGTTGCTGAGTGTCCCTGAGCTGTTTCTCCAGTCTCTCCTTGTCCTCTCTGAGTCTCTGCAGTTCTCTCTCCTTCTCTCCTCTGATCTCAGACTCTCCGCAGGTGAAGGTGACCTCAGCAGGCCCCGCCTCCAGGCCACGGTCAGCCAGGGCCAGGATCTGCTCCCGCTGCATTCTGGGAAACAGCAACAACTCCTCTTTATCCTTTAAAACTGGAACTATCTGCAAAAGCCTCTGTGAGGAGCTGGACCTCAGGGATCTTCTAAAGCTTTTGTTTTTCATGTTTATTCTAAATCATTTCAATCATTATTCCTTTTATATCATGTGTTTAATCACTAATAAATACACAGTGTAACTGCTACCTGTAGGCCACGAGCAGGAGCTGGTGTGTGTTGCTGAGTTTGTGGAGACGTTTGCGGTAGTTTCTCACGCTGCTGGTCAGCTGCTCCTCTCTGGAGCGATAAGAAGCCCTCACCTCCCTCAGCATCGAGTCTACAAACTCCTTCATACGCACACCCACATCTCCCTCACACATACCTCGCACACACTCCTGCACACACACGCATTCCCCTTTAATACTCATTAGTGGTGTGCATGTGTGTGTGCGTGCGTGTGTGTGCGTGTGCATGTGTGTGCGTGTGTGTGCGTGCGTGTGTGTGTGCGTGCGTGCGTGTGTGCGTGCGTGTGTGCGTGCGTGCGCGTGCGTGCGCGTGTGTGTGTGCGTGTGTGTGCGTGTGCGTGTGCGTGTGTACCGTGATGTCATGGATGTAGTGTGTGAGTCGTGCTCTGTATTCTTGGGTGAGCTCCTTCAGGTGATTCTGGAGTTTAGAGTTTTCAGCCTCCACCTCCTTTAGCTGGAACTGAGAAGTAATCAGAGCCTACACACACACACACACACACACACACACATACACACACACACACAGACACACACACACACACACAAACAGACCTATAATGCAATCAAACATGTTACTAATACAATAGCACCCTCTGGTGGACTGGGTGAGTGTGTGAGTGACTGGGTGAGTGTGTGAGGGACTGGGTGAGTGTGTGAGGGACTGGGTGAGTGTGTGAGGGACTGGGTGAGTGTGTGAAAGACTGGGTGAGTGTGTGAGTGACTGGGTGAGTGTGTGAGGGACTGGGTGAGTGTGTGAGGGACTGGGTGAGTGTGTGAGGGACTGGGTAAGTGTGTGAGTGACTGGGTGAGTGTGTGAGGGCCTGGGACTCACGGCTGACTTCTGTGCTAGTTCCTGCTGTGTGTTGCGGATCGCTCTCTTATTCTCCTGCAGATCCTTCGCCACAGACACACTGAGGAAGTGAAATAAAGAGTGATCAGGATTTCACAGTGCACTGTAAACACACACACACACACCTCACTCTGTCTCACATCTTCTCCTCTAGCTTTCGCTGCTGCTCTTCATAACTCTTCCTCATCTTTTCCAGCTCCTCTCTCAGTTCATTCTGAATGCCCTGTAACAGATTAACACACACACACACACACACACACGCACACACACACAAGTAAGGATTAAAGGAATGATTAAAGGAAAGATGCTCTGTACTGACACTGATACTGACACTACAGAGCAGGGTTCAGTTCCCCGTTTGGGAAAACACCCCTCACTACAGCAGTGAGTCCTTGGGCAAGACTCCTAACAGTAAAACAGCCTCTAGCTCCTGCTCAACGCTGTAGAAGTGAATCAGATCTCAGTCACAGGCTGAACATCGGGGTCTGAGTTTATAAGAAAAGCAGAGCGCTCTTACCGAGGGAGCATCAGTGCGTTTCCCCACAGCAGCGTCTCCACTCAGCTCCTCCAGCTACAACACACATACACACACACACACACACAATCAGACAACACACACACACACACACACACACACACACACACACACACACAATCAGACAACACACACACACACACACACACACACACACACACACACAGACAATCAGACAACACACACACACAATCAGACAACACACACACACAATCAGACAACACACACACACACACACACACACAGACAACACACACACACACACACACACACACAGACAACACACACACACACACACACACAATGTCAGGACACAATTCCAAAAAAAGTTTACTCCTCAGAACAATGTTCGGTTTTTTTATTTTCATTTTTAATCCGAAAAGAAAAGTGCCCAACATTTCCTTTTGGTTCCTGAGGTTAAGATCAGGGCTAAATGTAGTGATAATGATTTATTATGTGTATGGGAGTCCTAACATACAGTGGAACCAAAGTGTGTGTCTGTGTGTGTGTGTGTGTGTGTGTGTGTGTGAGTTGTCTGATTGTCTGTGTGTGTGTGTTGTCTGTGTGTGTGTTGTATGATTGTCTGTGTCTGTGTGTGTGTGTGTGTGTGAGCTGTCTGATTGTCTGTCTGTGTGTGTTGTCTGTGTCTGTGTGTGTGTGAGTTGTCTGATTGTCTGTGTGTGTGTGTGTTGTCTGTGTGTCTGTGTGTGTGTGTTTGTGTGTGAATTGTCTGATTGTCTGTGTGTGTGTTGTCTGTGTCTGTTGTCTGATTGTCTATGTGTGTGTGTGTGTGTGTGTGTGTGTGTGTGTGTGTGTGAGTTGTCTGATTGTCTGTGTGTGTTGTCTGTGTCTGTGTGTGTTGTCTGATTGTCTGTGTGTGTGTGTGTGTGAGTTGTCTGATTGTCTGTGTGTGTGTGTGTGAGTTGTCTGATTGTCTGTGTGTGTGTGTTGTCTGTGTGTCTGTGTTGTCTGTGTGTGTGTTGTCTGTGTGTGTGTGTGAGTTGTCTGATTGTCTGTGTGTGTGTGTGTGAGTTGTCTGATTGTCTGTGTGTGTGTGTGTGTGAGTTGTCTGATTGTCTGTGTGTTGTCTGTGTGTTGTCTGTGTGTGTGTTGTCTGTGTGTGTGTGTGTGAGTTGTCTGATTGTCTGTGTGTGTGTGTGTGGTGCTAGGGTTAGGGTAATGAATGTATCAGCAGCAGAAACACTCACCCTGACCCTGCTGTGCGAGACCCTGCTGAGCAGAGCTCGGACCCTCTCCAGCTCCAGTGTGTGAGTGTGTGAGCGCTGTCTCTCTCTCAGCAGTGTGTGGTGTGTGTGTGTGAGGGTCAGCAGCTCCTCCCTCAGCTCGTCTGAGTGCGCCATCTCTCTCTCCAGAGCCTCGCTCGCCCTCAGAAAGTTGCTCTTCAGTGCTGCGTACTCCTCCTCCAGCTCTCGGCCTTGACCCCGAGTGACCCCTAACTCCGCCCTCAGAGACTCCGCCTCCAGCTTTAGCCTCGCAGACTCCGCCTCCAAACAGGTCATCGCTCCATCCTGGGACAGGAGCTGAGAAGACAAAGGACTGGGGTCAACCAGGGTCCTGGATTCTCAGCAGTTGAGCTCCGCCCATTAGCCAACAGCAGTTTAGGCCACGCCCATTCGGACTACAGCACTTTAGCCTCACCCATTCGGCCTCAGCAGTTTAGCCCCGCCCATTTGCTCTCAGCAGTTTAGCCCCACCCATTCGGTCTCAGCAGTTTAGCCCCACCCATTCGGTCTCAGCAGTTTAGCCCCACCCATTCGGTCTCAGCAGTTTAGCCCCGCCCATTCGGCCTCAGCAGTTTAGCCCCGCCCATTCGGTCTCAGCAGTTTAGCCCCACCCATTTGGTCTCAGCAGTTTAGCCCCACCCATTTGGTCTCAGCAGTTTAGCCCCACCCATTCGGCCTCAGCAGTTTAGCCCCGCCCATTCGGTCTCAGCAGTTTAGCCCCGCCCATTCGGCCTCAGCAGTTTAGCCCCGCCCATTCGGTCTCAGCAGTTTAGCCCCGCCCATTCGGCCTCAGCAGTTTAGCCCCGCCCATTCGGTCTCAGCAGTTTAGCCCCACCCATTCGGTCTCAGCAGTTTAGACCTGCTCATGCCCCCTAAAGCTGTGTAGCCACGCCCACCTGCCCTACAGCTGTTTAGCCCCGCCCATGCAGCCTACAGCCTGAAGTGATAGGGCGCATTGTTCCTGTTTAAAAGTTGTGCTGTTCCTAGTTTTCAGGAAGCACAGGGACTTGGTACAGACTTCCAAATGATCCACAGATTGGGAAACAGCAGACATCCCAACTCAATTGTCTGAGGAGCAACACGGGGCTGCCAATCAGAACAGAGCTAATTAACATAAATCAGTCTTAAAGGAACCATGACAAAAAAAAAGGAAAAACCTTCTTAACTTTCAATGTTATTCAGAGTGATTTTGGAGCGTTTCTATTGGTTCATTCATCATGAGATTTACACACAGTGTGAAGGGCAGCTGCTGTGTTTAATGATGCAGTAACTACACACACACACACACACACGGAGATCCATGCTTTTTACTTGGAGAGCGCGGATATGTGAGTGTTACCTTATTCTTCAGCTCAAATATCTCCTCCTCATATTTCTCCCTCAGATTATTGGCTTCAATCTGCGCCTCCAGAAGGTCTTTGGAGATCTGAAACACACACACACACACACACACACACACACACACACACACACACACACACATACACACACAGGAACGCTCACAAACAGACATCTTAATTTACAGCAGCTCCAGAAAGTTGTGGGTGATAAATGAAGCCCCAGTTCCCCACCTTCAGCTTGTCCTCTTCACTCTGCAGCAGTTTGTTGGACAGGTCTCTGGAGGAGGACGCCCTCTGGGTCACTTTATTCTGGATGGAGTCCAGTTTTCTGCGTAACTGAACCTGCACATGGCATACCACCTTTAATACCTCGGGCCGGAACACCCACCACCACACCTCACCAGCCAGTGTCCTTCAGCAAGACTCCCAACTCAACACCAGCCGGTGTCCTTCAGCAAGACTCCCAACTCAACACCAGCCGGTGTCCTTCAGCAAGACTCCCAACTCAACACCAGCCAGTGTCCTTCAGCAAGACTCCCGACTCAACACCAGCCAGTGTCCTTCAGCAAGACTCCCAACTCAACACCAGCCGTTGTCCTTCAGCAAGACTCCCAACTCAACACCAGCCAGTGTCCTTCAGCAACACTCCCAACTCAACACCAGCCAGTGTCCTTCAGCAAGACTCCCAACTCAACACCAGCCGGTGTCCTTCAGCAAGACTCCCGACTCAACACCAGCCAGTGTCCTTCAGCAAGACTCCCAACTCAACACCAGCCGTTGTCCTTCAGCAAGACTCCCAACTCAACACCAGCCAGTGTCCTTCAGCAAGACTCCCAACTCAACACCAGCCGTTGTCCTTCAGCAAGACTCCCAACTCAACACCAGCCAGTGTCCTTCAGCAACACTCCCAACTCAACACCAGCCAGTGTCCTTCAGCAAGACTCCCAACTCAACACCAGCCGGTGTCCTTCAGCAAGACTCCCAACTCAACACCAGCCGTTGTCCTTCAGCAAGACTCCCAACTCAACACCAGCCAGTGTCCTTCAGCAAGACTCCCAACTCAACACCAGCCGTTGTCCTTCAGCAAGACTCCCAACTCAACACCAGCCAGTGTCCTTCAGCAACACTCCCAACTCAACACCAGCCAGTGTCCTTCAGCAAGACTCCCAACTCAACACAAGCCGGTGTCCTTCAGCAAGACTCCCG
>NC_089809.1:287500-290879 GCF_029633855.1 Hoplias malabaricus
GTAAATATGAATAACGTTAATAAAGGCCTGACCTTGATCTTTTTCCCGGCCTGTGTGTATTTCTTGGTGGCGAGGTGGTAGTTGCCCTGTCTCATGCAGCACTCAGCGATCCGCTCCAGCAGCTCTTTACGCTCCGCCTCCGTCAGGTGGGCGGAGCCTCTGGACACGGTCATGCTCTCCGCCAGCTCCTCCGTGATGGTCAGGTTCTGATCCAAACACAACTGCAGCGCCTCGTGATACTGAACACACAAGACACAAATCCAGTGTTATTCTTGTTAGAGTGTGTGTGTGTGTGTGTGTGTTAGAAGGTGTATCCTGAGTGAATAAGTGGTGATGCCCTCATAAACACAGATTCATACAGACAGGGTTTCATACCTCACACACCTAATAAACCAATCATGTCAACATGGGGCGGGGCTTTCCATGTGTGTGGGTGGAGATATAGGCGCGGACGCCTGTGTGTACTGAATGAAGGCATAACTCAGTGTTTGTTTCAGTGTAAGTGTTTATCTTGTACCTTTTTGGCCGCCACCAGCAGCTCCACAGCTTTCTGGAACTGCGAGTGTTGGATGAAGAAATCAGAGCAGCGCGCCAGCAGGGCCGGGTCACTGTTCTCATTCAGGTCCTCTGCTATCAGCTGCAGCGCTCCAAACTGCTCTGTGGCAAACGCCAGCTCCAGAGCCTTAGACATGTGACCTGCCTACAGACAGACAGAGAGAGAGAGAGAGAGAGAGAGAGAGAGAGAGAGTGTGAGTGAGAGGGAGAGAGAGAGAGAGAGAGAGAGAGAGAGAGAGAGGGAGTGAGAGGGAGAGAGAGAGAGTGAGAGAGAGAGAGAGTGAGAGAGAATGAGACAGAAAGAGAGAGAGAAACAGAGAGAGTGAGAGAGTGAAAGAGAGAGAGACAGAGAAAGAGAGTGAGAGAGAGAGAGAGTGAAAGAGATAGTGAGAGTGAGAGAGAGTGAGAGAGAATGAGACAGAAAGAGAGAGAGAAACAGAGAGAGTGAGAGAGTGAAAGAGAGAGAGACAGAGAAAGAGAGTGAGAGAGAGAGAGTGAGAGAGAATGAGACAGAAAGAGAGAGAGAGAGAAACAGAGACAGAGATAGAAACAGAGACAGAGAAAGACAGAGAAAGAGAGAGATAGAGAGAGTGAGAGTGAGAGTGAGAGAGAATGAGACAGAAAGTGAGAGAGAAACAGAGAGAGTGAGAGAGTGAAAGAGAGAGAGACAGAGAAAGAGTGAGAGAGAATGAGACAGAAAGAGAGAGAGAAACAGAGAGAGTGAGAGAGTGAAAGAGAGAGAGACAGAGAAAGAGTGAGAGAGAATGAGACAGAAAGAGAGAGAGAGAGAGAAAAAGAGACAGAGAGAGAGAGAGACAGCAAAAGAAAATAAAGAGCATTAATAAGACAGTTTTTCCTCTTAAACAGTAACAGCTTTACTCTTCTGTAAAAGGATTTAAACTAGAAACCAGAGCATTTCTGAGAAGATTTGATGGCATTCAGCCACGAGGTCAACCACTGATGATGGCTAATTAGTTCTGATCACAAACACTATTCCAACACGTCCCAGAGGAACTGGATGTAGCTGCTGCACTCCAGAGAACACAGTTCCACTGCTCCACAGCACAGTTCAGGGGCTTTATACCCCTCAAACCCCTGGCTCTCACTGAGTGGTGCGGTGTTATGGCGGGTTAATAACTCACACAGACACGGCACGGCGAGAGCGCTGTAGCGTCTGCACTGTTCCTCTCCCTCACTGTTCTGGGCGATCCTGCACTTCTACACTCCAGCTGGAGGGGGCGCTGTATCACTGCTGTAAACTGCTTTTACCAGAACTGTATACGAGGATCAAAGGAAAGTGTGTGTGTGTGTGTGTGTTACCTTGTGATAGAGCATCACTGCTCTGTCCACGTGGACTCCTTTCTCCTCGTATAGTATATAGTTTTTTTTTTTTTTTTTTAGTAGTAACAGGCCGTGTCCATCATGTCTCGGGGTTGCTGAGCAAGGCCAGGTTCATGAGCTGCTCGTCCATGTTGTTGTCCTTGCAGAGCCGGATGGCGTTGTTGTAGGCCTGAGCGCGTGTGTAGAAGTGCACTGCCTGGCTGATCTTCTCCTGACCCTCGTACTGTCGGGCCACGTGATAGGACGCTGCTCTGTTGCCCGTCTCGTTGGCAATCTCGCTCGCCTGGAAGACGAGAGGAAAACACAACGCTGTGAGAAAGAGGACAGACTCTAGATCAGTGCAGGGCTGGGAGCAGGTTCCATGGGATTGGGGGGAGTTAAAGGAACAGCACTGTCTACACCCTCAACATCCACAGCTGAAGTGCCCTTGAGCAAGGCAGCTAACTCCCAACTGCTCCCCAGGTGCTGAGTCTGGCTCACATTGTGTGTGTGCGTGTGTGTGTGTGTGTTTACCTTTTGTATGTTTCCCAGGTAAGAGTGCACACGCACTTGAGACAGGTAATCCTGAGCGTAGTCATAGTAACGCAGAGCAGACTCCATCTCCGACTGACTCTCCAGATAATGACCCCACCACTTATACAGGCTTCTGTCCAATCAGAGGAGAACAGTGAGTGTAAAGAGTTCCGCAGCCAATCAGAAAGGAGCAGTGAACATTTCAGAACCAATCAGAGAGCAGCGCTCACTTGTCTTTCATCTTGTTGATGTACATCTCCAGAGAGACAGGGTCCTCCATCAGCATCCGGGGAACTTCAAACCGTGAGTGTCAGAACGCTCATAGCTGAGAGAGAGAGAGAGAGAGAGAGAGAGAGAGAGGGAGAGAGAGGGAGGGAGAGAGAGAGAGAGGGAGAGAGAGGGAGAGAGAGAGAGAGAGAGAGAGAGAGAGGGAGAGAGAGAGAGAGAGGGAGAGAGAGAGGGAGAGAGAGGGAGAGAGAGGGAGAGAGAGAGAGAGAGAGAGAGAGAGAGAGAGAGAGAGAGAGAGAGAGAGAGAGGGAGAGAGAGGGAGGGAGAGAGAGAGAGGGAGAGAGAGGGAGGGAGGAGAGAGAGAGAGGGAGAGAGAGGGGAGAGAGAGAGAGAGAGAGAGAGAGAGGAGGGAGAGAGAGAGAGAGAGAGAGAGAGAGGGAGAGAGAGAGGGAGAGAGAGGGAGAGAGAGGGAGAGAGAGAGAGAGAGAGAGAGAGAGAGAGAGAGAGAGAGAGAGAGAGAGAGAGGGAGAGAGAGAGAGGGAGAGAGAGGGAAGAGAGAGAGAGAGAGAGAGAGGAGGGAGAGAGAGGGAGAGAGAGAGAGAGAGGAGAGAGAGAGAGGGAAGAGAGAGAGAGAGAGAGAGAGGAGGGAGAGAGGGAGAGGGAGAGAGAGGGAGAGAGAGGGAGAGAGAGAGAGAGAGAGAGAGAGAGAGAGAGAGAGAGAGAGAAATCTGATAGAGTGTGT
>NC_089809.1:1584695-1637195 GCF_029633855.1 Hoplias malabaricus
TCCTGGGAAACTTGCGTGGCTGCTAGAAGTGGTGTTGGTGAGGCCAAAAGGGGGCGCTGTTCCTGTGGTCTTGGTGGAACCCAATGCCTGGTAGCAGTGACAGGGACACTGTACTGTAAACAGTGCCAAAAGAGTCAAAAGAGACTTATACAATCCCTAAAGATCCTGGGGCGGTTCCTGGGACATTCAGGGTGTGACCCCAATGTCTGTGGTCACTTCTGCCCTCCTGATTGCCTCCATCTTCAGATCAACTGGCTCAGTCATTCCCTCTCATCTCCTGTCTAAGTTTTAGCTGATGTATGGTGAGTGTACTGGGGCACATTAGCTACATCACATTGTCCAGTTGGATGCTGTAAATTAGTGGTGGCTGAGGCGACTCCTTAATGTCCCTAAGGAAGTCTAGAAAAGTGCAGCACATTTGGACTAATCCTCATCTTTAGCTTAACTATCTGAAGCATTAATGCTCCATTTGGATTTCTGAATGGAGAGGAACCAATCAAAACAGAAGGCAAAACTAATACACGGTAAATATAAAGAGAATAGAGTGCTCCAACACTTACCTGTTACACTGAGACAAAGTCCAGCCTGAAGAAAGCATCCTTTCTGAGTGGAAACCAAAGCCCAAAGATGGGAAAAGCCCCAGGTCTTTCCGATCTCAGCTGCCTCCAAAACTGCACTGCTGCCTCCTCCACTCTACTAATATTTGTTTCCTTTTTCCTCTGCCCCCAACACTTTTCCGTGTGGATGGTAAATCACCAAATCTTGCAGTCCTCACCTGTCCACTCCTGTCCCCTGCTGCCTCTTTTACTCCATTGCTGCCTCCTTGACTTCTTTCAAAGTCTAAGGAAAGAACAGCTGGCAGGTTCAGTCCACAGCTGCCTCAATGACACACACTGCTGCCTCCTCCACTTCTTTCTGCTGCCTATAACTGACTCACACTGCTGCCTTCACCACCACTTTCTGCCCTGAGCTTCTCCACTTCTATCTGCCCTCTGCTGCCTCGCGCTGACAGTGCTGCCTGTCTGACTGAACATGAAAAGCCCTGATGAAACCATACAAACCTTTCTTCTCTCCCTGCTGCCTCCTTCTTTCTTTCTCTCTCTCTCTCTCTCTCTCTCTCTCTCTCTCTCTCTCTCTCTCTCTCTCTCTCTCCCTGCCGCCTGCTGCCACTCACCGCCTACCTGTTATTATTAAAGTCATTTCACAGCAGCGGTTCACGGCGAAGCGCGCACACAACGACGCCCTCCCCTCGCACGCGCTCGTTTTTGCAGAAAAACCACACGACGACGACGACGTTTACAAATCCATCCGCCGCTGTTTTGAAGCGAAAGACCCGCGAGAAAAAAAGAAGAGCAGAAGCGGTCCGTTCGCTGTAGTCAGTGCGCGGCGCTGCGTCCAGCTGACGGCGCGTTCCCGAGTCCCCTTCTCACTCCCTGAACAGAAACACAAGCCCCGCCCACTCCTCCTTTCCCGCGGGACTCTCCACCAATAGGAGGTGACCTTCTCTTCTAGGGCTTTGATTTCGGCCTATCTGCTTCGTCCTCGCCTGGCCCTTATTAGTCAGCCGGTTCGATTGTTTGTGAAAGTGTGCGAGTTTGTATTTACAACTTTGTGGGGACCTGAAGTCCCCAGAATGACGGAGAGCAAAAGCATGGGGGATTTTTTTGCCCCCAAAACATTTCACAGTTTTCTACAAATATTTGAGCTTTAATTAAAAAAAATACTTTAAATTTGTTTGGATTTTGTTTGTTGTTCATGGGTAAATAATGCAAATAAACCCCCATTTTCTCAAATATAAATATAATTAGTTGTATTTATAAATGAATATTTACGCTTATGTTATACGGTTCATATTTAAAAAAAATACAATTTTTAATTTAGTTGCTAAAAATGTGTTGTAAAACACTAGCGCACACGAGAATTAATCATAAAAGCAATACATTGCATAAATATCAAACTAAAAATGAATAAAACAAGCATAATAACAATTACGTAATTAAAATTAATTAAAAAGTTCCAAATACACTTTCTGACATATTTATGATAAAACAATTCCAATATCTGAAACAGTTCTGATCTGGGTTTGCTTTGTCATTGATAACAACGTTAGACAATGTCTCAGGTAGAAAGTTAAACCACTTTTGGGATGAATTTCCCCCTCATTTTCTTATCTAGAGTTTAAATATTTGCACAGTCACGTTCAGCCTCAGAAATGCAGCTGGTGAACTGGTGAACAGTCACGGGGCGTGTGTTCCACGTTTCTGAATTTCACAGCTGATGCCTGATTAAATTCATATCAAACCTCATCATAATTTCAGGAGGTGAACTGGTTTGGGCCATTTCCATTTCACCCATTATCATTCATTCATTCATTCATGCATGTACTGTAACTGCTTCATTACACCCACCCAGTCACACTCTCTCTCACACACACACACACCAATGGACACTTAATCCACCTACCAGTGTGTGTGTTTGGACTGTGGGAAGAAACCAAAACACCTGGAGGAAACCCACACCATCACAGGGAGAACACACGATAACTCCAGGTAAAATAGTGTTAACCTGACAGTACATGTTCTTTGGAGACTGTGTTGCTCTACACTTGTTGCATGTATCTACCACAAGTGCACTGTAAAAACAATAGTATCAGGCAAGAACTTGCTTACAAGACATTTCTATTATATCAAGGACTGTATTCATGTGATAACCTTCTGTGATGCTGCTTTGTAGAGCCATTAATCTCTTCAGACATCAGGTTACCTTCACCACCATTACCTTCACCACCATTACCTTCACCACCACTACCTTCACCACCACAATTACCTTCACCACCATTACCTTCACCACCACTACCTTCACCACCACCATCACCTTCACCACCACTACCTTCACCACCACTACCTTCACCACCATTACCTTCACCACCATTACCTTCACCACCACTACCTTCACCACCACCATTACCTTCACCATCAATATCTTCACCACCATTACCTTCACCACCATTACCTTCACCACCACTACCTTCACCACCACTACCTTCACCACCATTACCTTCACCACCATTACCTTCACCACCATTACCTTCACCACCACTACCTTCACCACCACTACCTTCACCACCATTATCTTCACCACCATTACCTTCACCACCATTACCTTCACCACCATTACCTTCACCACCACCATTACCTTCACCACCACTACCTTCACCACCATTACCTTCACCACCACTACCTTCACCACCACCACTACCTTCACCACCACCATTACCTTCACCACCACTACCTTCACCACCACCATTACCTTCACCACCACCATTACCTTCACCATCAATATCTTCACCACCACTACCTTCACCACCATTACCTTCACCACCACTACCTTCACCACCACTACCTTCACCACCATTATCTTCACCACCATTACCTTCACCACCATTACCTTCACCACCATTACCTTCACCACCACTACCATCACCACCACTACCTTCACCACCACCATTACCATCACCACCATTACCTTCACCACCACTTCCTTCACCATCATTACCTTCACCACCATTACCTTCACCACCATTACCTTCACTACCATTACCTTCACCACCACTACCTTCACCACCACTACTGACTGAAACACCCTCATGATACTTTTTATACCTTTCTCTAGAGCTGAGCATTTCACACCAAACCAAACCTTTTTTTTTATGTTTACAGCTCTGTTAATGGCTTAATTATTTATTTTACGAAAATATACGGCGTAAATATGTAAAAATGTGCAAACAGACAGACTTCAAAGCAACTGATGCGTTTGTAAAGTTTCAGAAACGTAGATGTTTTATATAAGTTTAATACATTTTGTATATAATATATATATATATATAAAAGTTTCTGAAACTTTACAAATGCATCAGTTGCTTTGAAGTCTGTCTGTTTGCCCATTTTTACATATTTACGCCGTATATTTTTGTAAAATAAATAACTAAGCCATAAATATAACTCTTTTTTAGCTTCAGTATATAATACATTGGCCACAATATTTTATTTTAATTGCCACAATACACAATTTAATGGTCACAATATATTATCTTATGTTCTCTATGTATTATCTTGTGGTCTCATTTTATTTTTTTTTACGTTTTTTTTAAACTGTTGTTCAGGGGCAGTCTGGAACATACTATGTCAGTTTTCTAGAACTTCTTCTACAAGCAAAACTCACAAAAACAACATAAAACCCTGTGGAAACAACCAAAAGAAAACAGAATGATTGATTTCCAAACATCTGAATGTTCCTCCTTCGTTTCCAGAGTGCTCCCTGACTCCATAACTCTGTCATACAGGACGTGGATGCAGCACGGAGCTGAAGAATGCATGAAGAAGAGAGTTTACAGCTCATCTGGACGAGGACAAAGAAAGGCAGTGTTGTGCTCGGCTGCCTCTCCATGGCACACAATGGATCGGGGACAATGAGAGGGGGGGGGGGCTCTTGTGACCCGTTCTGAAAGAGAAATAAAAAGCTCCCAGGTCTCAAAGAGGGGGCTTTCTCTTTGCTATTGTTTAAAGTTCTTGTGCACGGCCCCCCAAAACAATGGCGGATTTAACAGCATATGTGAGGATACCCCCATTTAGAGCCATGATATTTAAAGCAGAGATATTTATTCATGTACTCGGTGGATTATGGAGGAACTCTGTGCATGAGGCAGGTGCAGGGGTTTTACTCACTGTAACAGACTCCTTGAAAAACTGCTCCAACATGTGTTAGTGTGGAAATATACCACGATACATCATGTTTACCAACAAAATATAACAAAAATATAATTATAAAAGGGATGAATTATCATCTTAACTTTCTTTTAAAAAGTGTAAGTCACATGAAAGTGCTTCCTTGTCTCTGAATGAACCAGATTATGTTCTACTATTAGTGGGTCCCCTGCATGACAGGTTCTACTCTTTCTGGCAAGAAATGACTCAGTAATGGCACTTTTCCATTGCATGGTACCTACTTGACTCGGCTTGGCACACCTCAACATGCTTTTCAGCCCCGGTCCCTGGTCGTTTTTCCATTAGCACAGTTCCCCATGGAATATATCTGGTGATGGCGCAAAGCCCCGACTATAACGGGAACAGCGCGGTTTAAAAACCACAACAACGGCGGCGGTAACGTTAAGCGGTGTTTACTCATGGTGTATTGGCGTGTTGTTGTTGTTTGGGACTGAACACAGCTCCGTCATCAGTTCAGACAGATCAGTAGAGTTTGTTCCTTCCTTGTTGCAGCGTCCAGCTCTCGCTGGATTCTTTCGTCGGTCACCGATCCAAGGAGCGTTTGAACCTCTTCAAAAGACCACGGCGTCATTTTACGAGCTGCCGTCGTGAGTCGGATAAAAACAAACGTGATCTCTGCTGCAGCTGGAGATTTTACAGATGGAGAGTTGGTGCTGGTCGTCTGCGTTGCGTGGCGTAGAGTGACGACTCTCTCTGGACGATCAGCGCTCTGCAAGGTTTACACGCCACGGTTTAGTCTCTACTCGACTCGCTCTGAACCACGACAGAAACAAGAACCCGCTTCCAGAACCAGGACCTGATTCACCTGGTGGAGAAGCAAAAGATCAGAGCCTAGCCGAGCCAAGTAGGTACTATACAGTGGAAAAGCACCAACAGGCACAGCTCCTCTCAGAGCATGCGACTCTCTCTCTCTCTCAGCAACTTAAGTATGAATCAAACTCACTAGGAAACATTCCTCAATCTACAACTGACCAAGTGTTAAGGTGAGAGTCATGTGATCTCTGATCAGTCCCCAGATCCATTCAGAGAAACTGAGTCTTGTTCTCGAGTCCCAGTGTGGACGTATACACCGGCACAAGAGTGGACAATGCACTCTTTTGTCCTCTTTGTATGTCCACAGTCTACCTGTATCAGTCTCTTTTTTTCTCACTCCCTGCTCCATCAGCAGTGGACCATAGGGACCAGGAGAAATCTGTCTCCTTTCTGTGTCTCTTTCTCTCTCTGCCCCGAACAGGGACCAGTAGCTGGAGCTGAGCAGACAAAGGCCTCCATGTTCCTGCTGAGGTGTGGATGGAGCGTTTATCTGGAGGTAAGTTAACCGTTCCTAAGCGCCGATGCCTGATAAGGGGAAAGGAGGGGACAGGAGGGGGAAGGAGGGGACAGGAGACCCAGTCCATGTCCACAAAGACACCATTGTCGCTCTTGCAAAGTGCACATTTATCCCTGGGACAAGAGCTGGCTTTTCCCCCTTCGCACTAATCCCTGCCTATACATCGGATACTCTGGGTAGACCTGAGAGAACCGTGTTCCCTCGTGCTTCTCTTACACGAGGGGCATTACAGCAGAACACACCTCCTCTCAGCCACCTGGGTCCTACTGTATAGAAAGCAACTCGATACACCATTCATCCCACAGCTCAGGAGCTTTCCGTCCTCTTCCTAGTGTCGGAAAACCAAATCCAGTTTCAGGAGATACTAAAAGCTGTAACATTAAAGCCACCTCCTTGTTTCTACACTCATTGCCCATTTGATCAGCTCCAATGACCACACAGGAGCACTGTGCAGTTCTACAATTACAGAGTGTAGTCCTTATGTGGCTCTGCATACTTTGTTACCCCCCTTTCCCCCTGTTCTTCAGCACTCAGGACCCCCACAGAGCAGGTGTGATGTGGTGGTGGATCATTCTCAGCGCTGCAGTGACACTGACGTGGTGGTGGTGTGTTAGTGTGTGTTGTGCTGGTGTAGAGTGGATCAGACACAGCAGTGACTGCTGGAGTTTTTAAACCCCTCAGTGTCTGGACCGAGAACAGTCCACCGACCGAAAACATCCAGCCGACAGCGTCCTGTGTCACTGATGAAGGACTAGAGGACGAGCGACACACACTGTGCAGCGACAGATGAGCTACTGTCTCTGACTCTACATCTACAAGGTGGACCAACGAGGGAGGAGTGTCTCACAGAGTGGACAGAGAGTGGGTTTAAAAACTAAACTTTGTAGATACAAGGAGGTGACTTTAATGTTATGGCAAATCCATGTTCAAATGTATATAAATACATACCCCAATTGTGGACACAGAGGCTACACATCAGATTAATATCACCACGCTGTGGGCTACAAGGGCATAACACCTCCCAACATCAGCACCAGACTTCTCGATCCATGTAGTGAATTATTCTGGCCCTGGTCTGGCCCACATCCCACATTTTTCTGGCCCACTTGCCACATGGAATGCCGACACTTGAGCTGACTGCTCTCACTCCCCACATGAATGGTATTCAAGTGTGAAGTGTAAAGAACCACTCGTTGAAAAGTGCTGGTTCTTCTATGGCACTGTGTAAAGAACCCTTTCCAGATTTGTTCCCAAGAAAGTGATGTTTCCAGGTCCACTATCCCAGTCGGAGCAAACAATATATTTTCAGATATTGTTTGATGGAAGTGTCCAGCTTTGCAGAGTGAGCTCATGCAGCGTCGGGACTTCAGTGTGTACGAAGCAAAGCTGTACAGACACATCAGAGGAGTTCCAGGAATAGTCATTTCTAAGAATACTGTGTATCGGGAATATGTAACATTGTTTAGATCAAAACAGACATTGTAGGGACTTCTGGTGGTCCCCACAAGGAATAGAAGTCCCCACAATGTCTGTTTGTAAACGGGTTTTGGTCTCCATTAGGTGATATATTTCTGGTGCACACAAACACACACACACACACACACACACACACACACACACACACACACACATTTAACAACATTACATTTTAAAGAGGAGATATGTTTTAGGGTCGGGTTAAATTTAGGGGTTAGGAGTTAGGTTTAGGGTTAAGTTAAGTTTAATGGTGAGTCTCCACAAAATGAATGGAGGTGTATGTAATCTCCCCACAATTCACAGATACATGGTGTGTGTGGCCCTCTCCAGGGTGTATTCCTGCCTTGCGCCCAATGATTCCATGTAGGCTCTGGACCCACCGCGACCCTGAACTGGATAAGGGTTACAGATAATGAATGAATGAATGAATGAATGGTGTGTGTGTTTAGGTAACGGTTAGTTTGACCCAAGACCCCAACCACTCTGTCCAAATTCATTTTATATCACTGGCCTGTAATTTAGATTAACATGGACAAAATGAATGAATGAATGAATAAATGAGCGAATGAATGAACGAACGAATGAATGAATGAATGAATGAATGAATGAATGAATGAGTCGACACATACAGGCATATATTCCAATAAGGGACATATATGTCAGCCATATCTCAACATATACAAGCGTATATGGGTAACACTGCTGTGCACTCAGGGTCGGGGCGAACAGCGAGTGGCTCGTTATCATTTAAAACAACAGGCGCTGAAAGCAACATCCTCATCTTGGTTCGTGCTTTTCAACATTTGGAGTTCTCTCCGTCGTCTAAAAACACTCAAGATGAACTCTTTGCCATGAGCAGAGAGAGAGAGAGAGAGAGAGAGAGAGAGAGAGAGAGAGAGAGAGAGAGAGAGAGAGAGTAGACTAAAGACTAGAATACCAGGTGAGGAATCATCTTCTGAAGTTTATAAAAAAAGGTGGTTTTTGATTAAAATTGTGAACTATGCCTTTAATAAGTCATAGTCAAAGACATAGTACATAAGCAGTGTGTGTACATGTAGAATACTCCACTCAGTGTGATGCTGAACTGTATTTAAAATTCATACTTCCCTTAGATGAAGTAGTTTAACATTTACATTTCTAAAGCACAGTTATTCATCCCACTCTCGCTGCGAGGACTCGTCACAGTCAGTACCTGGAGCAATTTGGAAATGTGGTAATTTCCTGATGAGTGCTATCAGTTGGGCATTGAGCCATCCGCGGTTACTACACCTAGCCCCCACCCCAAAGCATTCCAGCACGGCCTCCATCAAACATCCTGACGAGTGATTCACGTTTCACAAAAACAAACTCAGTAATGTTACTGCTCTCTGACTCAGGAGTCAGGTATCATTCCCCACTCAACTCCATCCATTCTGTAACGAATTTCAGAGGGCAAAGATCAAGGATAAGGCTGGGGTTGGTTCCCTACCCTCCTCTAAATGTTACATAGTGCAGTTTCTCCAGTGCTGAACCCGGAGTGGCAACAACAGAGACCCTGTTCTCCCTGTTACAGCTCAGTAGAGCATCTCATAGCCCTTTTCCACCAGAAGACCTCTGGTTCTTGAACCGCTTTCATTCAGGATTCGTGGAAGCTTGATGCTATCCCACGAACCGGCCCCCACATTTCCACCAGTTTTGATGGGAACATTTGAAAGGATATGTCATCAGTCGGGGGCGCAGTGGGGGCTCAGATTCAGTGTCAGCATCAGAACCAGAGATTAACGGATGGAGTCAGGACAGAATCGTGGTTTATCTACTGTTTACAGTGCGGTCAGATCAGAGTGAGATATGATATACATGTGGAAATGATGCAGAGTTCTGAACACAAGCTCAGCCGAGAAAACACTGAGTCAGAAAACACACAGATACAGCATTACCTTGGTTTATTTGCTTTAATCTATTCATATAAAACTTTGTAAATCTCCACGTCCAGCTCCACAGTTCAATAACGTTTTTGTTTGAGGCTCTGAGCTCTTTCTGGAGCTTCGTCATCTCAGCACACGAAGAAATGCTGTCCCGGTTCGTGCTGAAGAACCTACTTTTCTTCGGTTCCAGCTTGGGACACAATTTTCTGGTTCATAAACCAAGTAGTTTCTTTGAAAATGTGCCAAACAATTCCAAATCAGGTTTACGAATGCGAAATGGACCAATCAACTGCCAGAAAACTGCACTAAAGCGAGTGAGCACCCTAGATATATAGGTGTTTATCACCACTGTGGTTAATCACAAATGGTGCACTGGATGTGTTATGGCGCTTTGTGAAGAAACAGCACTGTCTCCTCCCTCAACATCCACAGCTGAACTGCACTTGAGCTAGGAACTTAACGCCCAACTCCTTCCCGGGTGCCCCTCTGGGTGTGTGTGTGTGTGCTCATTGCCCTTATTGCACTAGTGTGTGTGTGTGTGTGTGTGTGTGTATTGCCATTAAAATGTGGAGTCACAATTTTGCTGTAGATTGTACAATGACAATAAAACACATGTTCTCCTTCCGCTAAAACTATGATACAGTGTATGCGTGACACATCCTCAGGGTCCTCGGGCTGTTCTCAGGGCCTCATTAAGTCCTCACTAAGACTCTAACAGTGCATGTTTTCTCTTCATTACGTCCAGCGAAGGGCTGGAAAGAGGATTGAGCCTAATACGGAGCAGCTAAAGCAGATGAGCGCAAGATTGAAGGAGTTTGTTGGAGGATTTTGAAGGGAGCATCAGCCTGGAAGGTATTTATCTCTTTATCTCGTAGACCCCATGTAAGCGCAGTAAATTTCCACCAGAGCTTATCGGCCGTTTGATATCTGAGATAAGCGCGGACAGACGGACACTAAATCACACACTTGCGCCTCTTCGGTTTGCTCAACTCCAGCAGAAACTATTTTAGGAACAAAATTAATAGAAAAGGGAATAAATCGTAGACGTATGAAGGTTATTTGCTTCAAAAAAAAACTCAGAAAAGAGGCTCCTCCACATTGTCCAGCGCAGAGGAATCTGACCATTTGTCATTATTTCTGTACTGTTCCATGTGGTGAAGGTACACGCCGTTCTATGCCCTGAGTGAACCTGCTCCCTCTCTCTCTCCTCTCTCTCTCTCCCTCTCGAAGCCAGTGTTCCAGATACACACTCTTATTCACAGCAGAACCACACCTCAAAACAAATGGGCAGCAAATGTCCACAGACTAAATCTGCAGTAAAAAAAAAAAAAGGTTTATACATACAGCAACACACACACACACATCCTGGTTTTAAAACGCTTCTTTTAGAAAACGCTTAGAACTAGGGAACATTCTAGAACCTAATGACAGTAAAATAATCTTCTAGAACAGTGTGAATGATCTGTCATTCATACTGTTCTAGAAGGTTATTTTTACTGTTGTTAGGTTCTAGAGGGGGGTTTAAATTACAGAGGGGGGTTCTAGAACAGTGAGAATGACAGAGAAGGGTTCTAGAACAGTGTGAACGAAAGAGGGTGGTTCTAGAACAGTGTGAATGACGGGGGGGTTCTAGAACAGTGTCAATGGCAGAGAGGGGTTCTAGAACAGTGTGAATGGCAGAGGGGGGGTTCTATAACAGTGCGGATGACAGAGAGGAGTTTCTAGAACAGTGCGAATCACAGAGAGGGGTTCTAGAACAGTGTGAATGGCAGAGAGGGGTTCTAGAACAGTGTGAATGACAAAGGGGGGGGGGTTCTAGAACAGTGTGAATGGCAGAGGGGGGTTCTAGAACAGTGTGAATGACAAAGGGGGGTTCTAGAACAGTGTGAATGACAGAGAGGGGTTCTAGAACAGTGAGAATGACAGAGGGGGGTTCTAGAACAGAGCGAATGACAGAGAGGGGTTCTAGAACAGTGTGAATGGCAGAGAGGGGTTCTAGAACAGTGTGAATGACAAAGGGGGGGGGGGTTCTAGAACAGTGTGAATGGCAGAGAGGGGGTTCTATAACAGTGTGAATGACAGAGAGGGGTTCTAGAACAGTGCGAATGACAGAGAGGGGTTCTAGAACAGTGTGAATGGCAGAGAGGGGTTCTAGAACAGTGTGAATGACAAGGGGGGGTTCTAGAACAGTGTGAATGGCAGAGGGGGGTTCTAGAACAGTGTGAATGACAAAGGGGGGTTCTAGAACAGTGTGAATGACAGAGAGGGGTTCTAGAACAGTGAGAATGACAGAGGGGAGGTTCTATAACAGTGTGAATGACAGATAGGGGTTCTAGAACAGTGCGAATGACAGAGGGGGGTTCTAGAACAGAGTGAATGACAGAGAGGGGTTCTAGAACAGTGTGAATGACAGAGAGGGGTTCTAGAACAGTGTGAATGACAGAGAGGGGTTCTAGAACAGTGTGAATGACAGAGAGGGGTTCTAGAACAGTGTAAATGATAGAGAGGGGTTCTAGAACAGTGTGAATGACAGAGAGGGGTTCTAGAACAGAGTGAATGAGAGAGAGAGGGGTTTCTAGAACAGTGTGAATGAAAGAGAGGAGTTCTAGAACAGTGTGAATGACAGAGAGGAGTTCTAGAACAGTGTGAATGACAGAGAGGAGTTCTAGAACAGTGTGAATGACTGAATTAGAAATATGTAAATTATCCTGCCATAAGTTTTCATATTATTTTGTTTTTCTTTATCTTTAGAGCAATTTAAGGGTGTTTTTAATTCTAAAAGTATATGCAATTTTTCAGGTAAAAAAAAGAATAAAAATCACTCAGCTTCAGAAACAGAAGGCATTTATAGAAAAATATTCAAAAGACAATATACAAAACAAACGGAAAATCTTTAAAGCGTTTAAAATGGTTCCTCTTTGAATGTTGTTACTGAATGTTGTTGACACTGAGCTGGGACATGGTTCGACGGCAGATCACAGCAGAACTGTCCCCACCTCGTGAGAGAGAGGCCTTGGAGTTTGTCTCCTTCAGACTCTATACTTCAGTTTCCCTGTCTCACTGATCACACAGATGTGCTGCGGAAAGAGAGAGAGATAAACACACACACACACACACACACACACACACACACACACACACACACACACACACACACACAGGTAAGACACTGCCCCAAACACCATGACCCTCTCTATAATAAATCAGTGCTTATACCATAATATGAAAAAGACCATGCCTGAAAGTCCTCATAAGAATATAATTCTCTCTCTCTCTCTCTCTCTCTCTCTCTCTCTCTCTCTCTCTCTCTCTCTCTCTCTCTCTCTCTCTCTCTCTCTCTTTCTCTCTCTGAGAGCTAGTGTGTGTCAGAGCTGAAGGCTGACTCTGTCCACTCTTCCCCCAATGCTACCAGGTCCAAACCGACTCTTACATTGAGGTCCCTGAAGTACTCGTTGTAGTCCAGTGCGTATCCCACAACGAAGCGGTTCGGAATCACAAAGCCCACATCTGGGGACAGAGGAGAAAAACATCAGAAAACACTTTTCTCAGAGTCAAACGTTGGACTACGTCCTGTATTTTATTATTATGACATTAAAAAAAGTGTGAACATTTCATTACGAATCAACAAAGTGAACTGGTCCACAATCACAGTATTACCTTAAACTTACGGCTTCAGAAATATTGTGATCCTCCACTGAGCTGTGACAGGGAGAACAGAGCCTCTATCTTTGCTACTCTGGGCTCAGCACTGCAGAAACTGCACTATGTATCTTTTGGAGGAGGGCGGGAAACGACCCCCTCCTTCCCTTTGATTTCAGGACAGTGCTGTGAAAAAGAACTACAGTCTACATCTGTAGAGGGAGCCCAGGAGCAAAAATAAATCTTAAATCTTTAAAGGAGTATTTAGTCATTTTACCGATCTCATCCTGACACCTAGTGGCCTGGATGCAACGGAATTTAGGTTTTAAACATGGTTACACACTTTATGGTAAATAATCAACTTCAAAAATGTTGTTTGCTACTTGTAGGTGGTGAAAATGACTGACCGCACCTTTAAAAGTCAGTGTGATTATCGGCGGATATTAAATAGAACAATTGAAATATAGACACTCTGATATTTCTGCCACCTGGCCACTTTATCAGAAACCCCTGTCTTGTTGCGCCACCGGTTTGTGTTCTCCATCTTTTAGCCCTTAACCACTGGTCAGTTTCTGAGCATAGAGCTGCTCTTCTCCAGATATTTTTGGGTGGTGAGCAGTGATAGTGACGTCTGTAAAAGTGGACATTTGGTGGATGTAGAAGGTTGTTATTTTCCAGCAGGTGGAGATACGAGGCAGGTACTTACAGTCTGGAAGTGTTTCAGCTCCATTTGGGACACGCTTTACTAGAAGACTGGAGAGAGAGAGAGAGAGAGAGAGAGAGAGAGAGAGAGAGAGAGAGAGAGAGAGAGAGAGAGAGAGAGAGAGAGAGAGTGAGAGAGAGAGATTTAAAACTAAACATAGATTAACCCTTTCAGGTACCTCACAGTGCATACCACACAACACATACACACATATGTCATGTATATAGATATCATCTTTTACACTGGGCGCAAGGCATGAACACACCCTGTAGGGGACACCAGTCATGGGGAGATACACAGTCACACACTCACACCTACGGACACTTTTGTGTCACCAATCCACCTACCAACGTGTGATTTTGGAGCGTGGAAGGAAACCGGAGCACCTGGAGGAAACCCACACAGACACAGAGAGAACACACCACACTCCTCACAGACAGTCACCCGGAGGAAACCCACGTGGACACAGGGAGAACACACCACACTCCTCACAGACAGTCACCCAGAGGAAACCCACGCGGACACAGGGAGAACACACCACACTCCTCACAGACAGTCACCCGGAGGAAACCCACGCGGACACAGAGAGAACACACCACACTCCTCACAGACAGTCACCCGGAGGAAACCCACGCAGACACAGGGAGAACACACCACACTCCTCACAGACAGTCACCCGGAGGAAACCCACGCAGACACAGGGAGAACACACCACACTCCTCACAGACAGTCACCCGGAGGAAACCCACGCAGACACAGGGAGAACACACCACACTCCTCACAGACAGTCACCCGGAGGAAACCCACGCAGACACAGGGAGAACACACCACACTCCTCACAGACAGTCACCCGGAGGAAACCCACGCAGACACAGGGAGAACACACCACACTCCTCACAGACAGTCACCCGGAGGAAACCCACGCAGACACAGGGAGAACACACCACACTCCTCACAGACAGTCACCTGGAGGAAACCCACGTGGACACAGGGAGAACACATCACACTCCTCACAGACAGTCACCCGGAGGAAACCTACGCAGACACAGGGAGAACACACCACACTCCTCACAGACAGTCACCCGGAGGAAACCCACGTGGACACAGGGAGAACACACCACACTCCTCACAGACAGTCACCCGGAGGAAACCCACGCCGACACAGGGAGAACACACCACACTCCTCACAGACAGTCACCTGGAGGAAACCCACACAGACACAGGGAGAACACACCACACTCCTCACAGACAGTCACCTAGAGGAAACCCACGTGGACACACAGAGAACATACCACACTCCTCACAGACAGTCACCCGGAGGAAACCCACGTGGACACAGGGAGAACACACCACACTCCTCACAGACAGTCACCCGGAGGAAACCCACGCCGACACAGGG
The DNA here is from genome assembly GCF_029633855.1 of Hoplias malabaricus. Lineage (NCBI taxonomy): Eukaryota > Metazoa > Chordata > Actinopteri > Characiformes > Erythrinidae > Hoplias > Hoplias malabaricus. Next base: position 1,599,931 of record NC_089809.1, read on the forward strand.
AGAACACACCACACTCCTCACAGACAGTCACCTGGAGGAAACCCACGCAGACACAGGGAGAACACACCACACTCCTCACAGACAGTCACCCGGAGGAAACCCACGCAGTCACAGGGAGAACACACCACACTCCTCACAGACAGTCACCTGGAGGAAACCCACGCAGACACAGGGTTACATAGTATCAAACACAGCAAAAAAAACCAAAGCACAACTTATTAATACACTATGTACACAGCTACTAACATCGAAACATCTTGAAATCATCAAAACCCAAACTCACATGTACTCACCCAGCAACTTTAACAGCCTTGGGCTGGAATGTCTCCACATGCTTCAGCAGGGTCTTCATGGTCTTCCCTGTGTCCACTATGGCCTTCACACAAATACACAGTCATCAGACATTAGCGGAGTTCTCTAAACATGAATCACCACTAATTCTTCACATTCACGACTCTAGAATAAAGTGTATTTCACTTACTTCAACAATCAAGACGTTCTGTGGAAGAAAGAAACAAACGAGAAACAGAAGATTAACTGAGAGAAGACATTTATTGTCCATATGAACGAGTGAGTGTGAGTGACTGGGTGAGTGCATGAAACTGTCCACAGGAGTGTGTGTGAGACTCTGTGTGTGTGTGTGTGTTATGCCCTTTCCAGGGTGTGTTCCCGTCTTGTGCCCAATAAGAAAATCAAACAGAGAAAGCTTCCAGCAAAAACAACAGGCTCCATCACACACTGACACAACCCCAACCACAACAAACAAAAATCCCAAGGAAAACAAGACAGAATCAGAGTGCCGTGCCGTCCCGGAGCTTTCTTCTGATGTTCTGCCACGGTGTTAAGACCACCACACGTCCTGATGAGTCCAGATTAGAGCTGAGCCTTTAAACCCTGGGCAGGGGTCACTGAACCTCTGCCACTCTAAGAAAATTACACAACGGCTTTGAGTAAACAGTCTCAGGCTTGCTGCAGAGATGCAGGGTATTAACAGGGAGTTTGTCCTGCTTTTCCTTGTACAACATGTTCCTATACAACCTGCTGTAAGGGTTTGATAGCATTCAGCCACGTGTAAGTCAGTGAATTCAGGTGCTGATAAACACCACCCTAATATCACTTTCCCACTGAATGGTACCTAGTCTACTAAGCTCTACTCACTTTTTGATATCTACTACATGTTTGCTTTTCCACCACCACAGTTCCCCCAAAAACCCACGGGAACAGCAGGTTAACGTTACAACGGTAACGTTAAGCGGTGTTTACTCATGGTGTATTGGCGTGTTGTTGTTGTTTGGGTCTGAACACAGCTCCGTCATCAGTTCAGACAGATCAGTAGAGTTTGTTCCTTCCTTGTTGCAGCGTCCAGCTCTCGCTGGATTCTTTCGTCGGCCACCGATCCAAGGAGCGTTTGAACCTCTTCAAAAGACCACGGCGTCATTTTACGAGCTGCCGTCGTGAGTCGGATAAAAACAAACGTGATCTCTGCTGCAGCTGGAGATTTTACAGATGGAGAGTTGGTGCTGGTCGTCTGCGTTGCGTGGCGTAGAGTGACGACTCTCTCTGGACGATCAGCGCTCTGCAAGGTTTACACGCCACGGTTTAGTCCCTACTCGACTCGCTCTGAACCACGAGAGAACAGCCACTAAACAAGAACCCACTTCCAGAACCAGGACCTGATTCACCTGGTGGAGAAGCAAAAATAGCCAAGTTGAGTCGAGTAGGTATGGTGCAGTGGAAAAGTGCCATAACTCAAAGGTGTGAGATGGAGCTCAGTTCAACTGCCATACAGCCAAAAATTAGGGGGCTTTATACCTCTCTAGCCTACACTTGGTTTGGTAACGATGGGCCTAATACCCATCAAAGAGAAATGATTCTAACTGAAGGGAGCATTTGTGCTTACGGTACAGGTTTTAAAGCTGGGAAACAGACACTGCCCTCCCTCTCGCTCACTGTTAATAACACTCAGCCAGCTTAGGTGGGAGCAGTTCGGCTCATTTGGATGTTTTCTGTCTGAGATGAATCACTCTGAGCTATTTCTGTCTGTCTTTTTTTATTGTTGAAGAAACAGCTTTCTAAACCTAGAGAGATCTGATGTGAACAGATCACACAGGAGCACTGTGTATTTCTACAGTTACAGACTGTAGTCCGCCTCTTGCTCTGCATACTTTGTAAGCACAATTTTGCCCTGTGCTCAGGACCCCCACAGAGCAGGTGTGATGTGGTGGTGGATCATTCTCAGCGCTGCAGTGACACTGACGTGGTGGTGGTGTGTTAGTGTGTGTTGTGCTGGTGTAGAGTGGATCAGACACAGCAGTGCTGCTGGAGTTTAAACCCCTCAGTGTCTGGACCGAGAACAGTCCACCGACCAAAAACATCCAGCCGACAGCGTCCTGTGTCACTGATGAAGGACTAGAGGGCGGGCGACACACACTGTGCAGCGACAGATGAGCTACTGACTCTGACTTTACATCTACAAGGTGGACCAACGAGGGAGGAGTGTCTCACAGAGTGGACAGAGAGTGGACACAGGGTTTAAAAACTCCAGCAGCACTGCTGTGTCTGATCCACTCCGTGTCACTGTGATGAGAATGATCCGTTATGCTGAATTTGAATCAAAAGACTTTGTTAAGTTATATGTCTTCAAATATTCATGGCCAGCACACACACACACACACACACACACAGTGAGGAGATGAGTCAGGGTCAGTGGGGTGAGGAATATATCCAACAAACAGAACAGCTCTTATGAAGCTGATACAAAGGCTGAGTCTGTGGAGGAAAACCTCAGACGTATGATCAGCAGAACACTGTTCCCTCAGATCTGCTCCACTCACTACTGCTCTAATCCACATCATCCCACACAGATGCTGGGACAGCGCCTCAAATACATGAACTGTTCTTGACAAACAGAGGTCAGATTGGATTCAGATTTAATTTAGCATTTCTTATATCTGTTTCTATCTATATATCATTTTATAACATACGTTATACTGTGTTTATTCACTCTCATGTCCTGGCAATGCATTTAAACAAACCGGCATGTGTCAGAGAATTCATTCAAGTTGCTTGTGTAAATGTGTCAATGTGTGTTTGTGTGTGTGTGTATATATATGTGTGTGTGTGTGTGTGTGTGTGTGTGTATGTGTGTGTCAGGCATATATCACATTATTGGGACTTGCTTTTCTATGTGGGGACCCCACAATGTAATCATTACATTGTAGTAGTAAGTCGCTACAAAGTGTATGGACATCTATGTAATGTCCCCACAGTTCATTGATACAAGATTGTGTGTGTGTGTGTGTGTGTGTGTGTGGGTGTGTGTGTGTGCGCAAAGACTGTAAGAAATCCTTCACAACAATGTTAGATTGGCACAGCACTCCAATATCAAAAAAGCAAACTGAGTTCACACACGGTTCACGCTCACGTTTCAGAGAAGCTCTCAGGAACTTCTTATGAAAGCCGTGTCCCTGGGGCAGAGCCATTAGTCTCAGCTGAATTTACTACGAGACGATGAAAAGACAAATCAGGCCCAGGACACGCTACAAATTCCATGGTATTTAAAACTTAAACAACAACAGATCACACACCGACATCAATAAAACACACAGCAGAGCCGTTCACTGTAGTATCACCCTCTCCGTTCAGTCCTCAGCCAACATTGTCCCTGTGCTCAATCCACAGCATGAGATAGACATCCAACAGTGTGTTGAAACCCCTTGTAAAGAGCCATGAGGTCCTGGGGTAATGTTCTGTTTTACAGGGGGTCCTCAGTAATTTTACTTCCGTCTGTGTCTGTGTTTTCCCCAACGTCTTCTGAGAACGTTTCAGGCTGAATTACGTATTTACCTGATCATTTTAATCCTGTCTGGATGCAAATCTCTGCATTTTCATTGGCAGATATTGCCTTGTGTTGAATAAAATAGAAGGTTAAGCACTGCTGAGCGCCGGATTTAGCCTCTGAGTGCACATTTCCATAGATACTCCCAGAAGAAATATGAGCAGTGAAATAATACAAAAATGGAAGAGTTACTGAAGCAGTTACTTGGTGTACGGGTTTAAAAATCTGTTAAAAGGTCTCAGAAGAAAAGGGAGACCATGCAGGCTGATAACAGCAGCAATTATTATTTAAAAACCACAACCTCACTTGTGATCATGTGACAACTCCAATCTGAATGAGGCTTTAGCGATGTGGCTGCGATCCAGAGCGAATCATCCACTATCAGGACTTAACCTCACTGAAGAATATGTGGTTGAATGCCATCAAATCCTCACAGCAATGTTCTTCTACATCCTTGCAGTCATAACGTGCTTAACACAAAACTAATCTCACTTTTCCTTTCAGCACGGAGAGGTCCTCGGGTCCGATGATGTGCAGGTCTTCTGTGGAGTGGTCATTCTACAGGGGACAGAGGAAGAGAAGAAAACATTATGGGTGAATTATGATATTAGTTAATAAAATTATGAATTAATACAAAGTAAAAGTTTAAGAAATGGGGCGGCACGGTAGTGACAGTCACAGTCACACAGCTCCAGGATCCAATCCTGCTACAGGTGACTGTCTGTGAGGAGTGTGGTGTGTTCTCCCTGTGTCTGTGTGGGTTTCCTCCGGGTGACTGTCTGTGAGGAGTGTGGTGTGTTCTCCCTGTGTCTGCGTGAGTTTCCTCCGGGTGACTGTCTGTGAGGAGTGTGGTGTGTTCTCTCTGTGTCTGCGTGGGTTTCCTCCGGGTGACTGTCTGTGAGGAGTGTGGTGTGTTCTCTCTGTGTCTGTGTGGGTTTCCTCCGGGTGACTGTCTGTGAGGAGTGTGGTGTGTTCTCCCTGTGTCTGCGTGAGTTTCCTCCGGGTGACTGTCTGTGAGGAGTGTGGTGTGTTCTCTCTGTGTCTGCGTGGGTTTCCTCCGGGTGACTGTCTGTGAGGAGTGTGGTGTGTTCTCCCTGTGTCTGCGTGGGTTTCCTCCGGGTGACTGTCTGTGAGGAGTGTGGTGTGTTCTCCCTGTTTCTGCGTGGGTTTCCTCCGGTTGACTGTCTGTGAGGAGTGTGGTGTGTTCTCCCTGTGTCTGCGTGGGTTTCCTCCGGGTGACTGTCTGTGAGGAGTGTGATGTGTTCTCCCTGTGTCTGCGTGGGTTTCCTCCTGGTGACTGTCTGTGAGGAGTGTGGTGTGTTATCCCTGTGCCTGTGTGGGTTTCCTCCGGGTGACTGTCTGTGAGGAGTATGGTGTGGAGACTCAAAAGTGTCCTTAGATGAGTGTGTGAGTGAGAGTGTGAGCGTGTGTCGCCCTGTGAAGGACTGGTGCCCCCTCCAGGGTGCATGGACCCACCGCCGCCCTGAACTGGTTACAGACAATTAATGAATGAATGAGTTTAATAAATTATCAAGAGGAGGCCACTTAGCATAAAGTTCATAACAGCGCTAAAAACAACAGTGGCCCATCATGTTTTTATAGATAACATTATATTACACAGAGTCACAAAACTTTGGAGCCTACTGAATGCTACCAAAATAGTTTGAGGTGAAGGTGTGCTTTAGACATGCAGTTAGCGCCATGCTAATGGATACACATACATTTCCATTCACTGTTAGCTACTTTAGCCTCATACCTTCAGCATAATAAAGAAACATTACATTTTTTACCAAGGAGGAACTGTGTAAATCTGACTGTTCAACAAAATAACCCTTTATTTAAAAGTCACTAACTCGCTTCTTGCATTAGCCTGCTGTTTGTTTTCAAAAAGTTTACAATGAAACACAGCATGGAGCAGGATCCAGTCCCTTTGGGACGAGCCGGAGTGGTGGCTGTGATCCAAATGGAATTCTCCAACATCAAATCCCTTACAGAAGTGTTCCAACAACTAACGTAAAGACAGACAGAGAAGAGAGAGGTGTGGGTGTAGGGTGTTCTTGACCTGTCAAATCTGAGAAATGTTTAAGACTTTACAGACATCTCCGCTGAACTCCAGATGAGACTATTAGGGTTTTTTTTTTATCTCCGGAGACCCATTTGAGCAGCAGTCTTTCTGCTCTCGTTTTTGTTTAGGAGTGCTTGATCTCTTTTAGTCAGCCTGAGGAGGTGGTCTACTCTGGATAAGGACGAGGTGCTGCGGACCCAGCCTGCTCAGGTGTCGTCATTCCTTGCGACAATAGGGCCATGAGAGGGATGTGGGCCAGACCTGGGCCTGAATAATTTAGCTATCTGGCTGGGATCTGGGGTCCAGTCTTGGAACCATTTGCTTTGATCCCATGAGCTGCACTTTGTATGTAAAGGGGACCCTGTTCTACACTGGTGTATAGTCAACGTGTAACATTGAAGACGCCCTTGAGACGTGTGTCCTCCCTCTACAAGATAGAAACGCACCAACAGCGCCATCTCCTGGACGGCAACAACTCAACATCTGCTTGTCTTGTACTTCCTAATGAACAGTATGTAAATCAGTGATGCGTTGAAAGCTTGTGAAATGTAGATGTAATAAATGCACAGATGCAAATGTATATTTTCATGATATGGCCAAAAGTTTGTGGACACCCAACAGTTCTTCTGATATTAACATATCAATAGGGAGTTTGTCCCCTGGGGACTGTCCAATACACGAGATGTCTGTGAGGATTTGATTGTGTTTAGACATGAGAACATTAATGAGGTCTGGTCCTGATGGTGGATGATTAGCCGTGGATCACTAACACTACTCCAAATCATTGCTTCTCACTGGGCATGCTCAGTTTAGGCTCATGTGCAGCTGCTCAAGTTTTGTACCGTACAGATCTGAAAGATCACTGATAATCCCAACACAAAAAGGACACAAAGCCATGCACCTCCTTAAACTGATGATGCACAGAAATACAGATTAAACCGCAGGTATTGGCCACACTTCTCCTTTAAGAGTTCAGTCTGAGCCTCCTGTCTCTTACCAGGTAGCTCTTGAGGCGGATGAACTCCACCCTGGTGGTGAGTCTGTGGTTTCTGCTGCGGCTTTGCGCTTTAATGGATTCCACCAGATCAGAGCAGAATTTATAACCTCCCTTCAGCACACACAGCACCATCAGAGTGTGGTGACCTATATCTTCCAGGACATCTCTGGCTAAGCACTCAATCCTGAAATGAAAGTACAGATTAAACTCATATTGTGTGTGTGTGTGTGTGTGTGTGTGTGTGTGTGTGAGGCCAAATGCCAAGGTTGTGCCGAAACAGGAGGCACAGGGTGGTATTGCCCTTACTCCCCAACCCATCATCACTGGGCTAGAGTACTCATAATCTGACAATGTCCAGCTCCAATAGATCAGAGCCCTGACAAAAACAGTTATTAATGTAACAATGCAGTGTTTAAATGGTCCCCATGCGGCCCCCAGATTATCCTCATTGGATTTACCTGTTCATGATGACACCATGAGGGACGAGCACGCTCTCAATGTCTCCGCGGTAGTGCTCTGGGTAGTTAAACAGCTCTAAATCATAACCCGGCCACTCGTCATCAATCTACCGGACAAACAGGAGCAGCACAGACAGATCATGTGAAGGTGAAAATGACCACTGTTTACTGACAGCACTGTTTTAACAACCTGATTAGGGTCTGAATTAGAATGAGGATTAAGATTACATTTAGGGATAGGGTTAGGGTTTCTGAATGTTCAAGGTGATGTGAAATGCTCCGTTATAGAGAAACATCCTCAGTCAGAGTTGTTCACAGTGGGGGTGGTGGTAACCGGATGTCTGGAGAGTGTAATGCCTTAGGAATTTTATAAGACATTGTGAGACAGCGTTAGGGAAGCCCTGAAGGTCAAGGTGAAAAAAAAAATTAACTATATTCCTGAGACTAAGTTCCACAGTTCTGTACAAAATAGTCCTCAACAAAAACTTGTGTTTTCATATTTTACCATCATCAACAATCCACATAAAAAGACAGGAAGTTCACTGCTGGTTGTGGAGAGTAAATAAAAACTGCATCTGTTTCGTAGATGTGGAGACGTCTGGTTCCATTCACCACCACTGGAAAGAATCTCACATTAGTCTCTGTGACCAGACACTTCATCGAAACACTCCGAATGACTTTGTTTATGCAGAAGGTTGAGGGTTAGGTACTGTTTTTGCGTTGGGGGTTGTTACGTTCATGAAAATGTATTAAAATGTTGATCCACTGTCAGTAAATGAGAAGAAGAGCTTACACCAAACATCTAGAGCTTCTCTGAACATCACAGTCACAGCAAAACGTCAAGTACACACAGAATTAACCTCAATCCACTGTCCCATGTTATGTAACTCTAAAGCTGCATGTTTACCACAACTCCTGGGTCTTTCCTCTTAGATCCGACCAGTGTGTCCGTCATCTTCCCACTCCGATTGGACCGGTGCCTCTGGAGATATGGGATCCTTCTGGAAAGCTCAAGCCAAGGGGGCAACGATGATCCCTTCCACAAGTTTTTAATGTTGTACACTGAAGCTCTACAATTTTAAACCCATGCTTCTGATATGAATCTCTGCTGAATTCAGTCAAACCCTGCCATGAGGCAAAACGTCCAGGACTTAATTAAACTCCTGACCCACTGGACGTTTAGGGCTTCATTCAGAAGCACATGCTCACCCTTGTTCTGTGAATTAGTCACAGGAGCAGCGTGCTCCACAAGTCATGCTCAAGTCATTACACACAATGCAGCAGCACACAGGCCATGAACAGACACTGGTTACTTTATTAGGACATTCCTATATATCCAGATATTTAAAGAATTTTATTATATTAATGATTTGAAGAAGGGCAGCACGGTGGTGCAGCAGGTAGTGTTGCAGTCACACAGCTCCGGGGACCTGGAGGTTGTGGGTTCGATTCCCGCTCCGGGTGACTGTCTGTGAGGAGTGTGGTGTGTTCTCTCTGTGTCTGCGTGGGTTTCCTCCAAGTGACTGTCTGTGAGGAGTGTGGTGTGTTCTCCCTGTGTCTGTGTGGGTTTCCTCCGGGTGACTGTCTGTGAGGAGTGTGGTGTGTTCTCTCTGTGTCTGTGTGGGTTTTCTCCGGGTGACTGTCTGTGAGGAGTGTGGTGTGTGACTGTGTGTGTTGCCCTGTAAAGGACTGGCGCCCCCTCCAGGGTGTGTTCCCGCCTTGTGCCCAATGATTCCAGGTAGGCTCTGGACCCACCGCGACCCTGAATTCGATAAGCGCTTACAGATAATGAATGAATGATTTGAAGCTAAATTTATCAAAACCTAAAGAAACACTAGGCCGTATTTTACCTTAAAATTACAGCTTCAAAATCATTGTGATGCTCCACTGGGCTGTTACAGGGAGAATAGGGCCTCTGTTGTTGCTACTCCGGGCTCAGCACCACAGAAACTGCACTATGTAACTTTTGGAGGAGGGTTCCTTTAAAACAGAGGGTCTGTATACACTTGGCTTTAACATGAGCTTTGTATCTGGAAAGTATTTATTTACTTTGACCACTGTTTACACTTGCGACAGTCTGTCCAGATTAGGCTGATTTTACTTTTTCCCACATAATAAACACAGAACCCCATTCATCATTCGTTTTCCTTCCTCCAACCAGCTGTAAACGTGGTTTCTCACCTGCTGATCCCAGTGGAGTAAACATTTAAAACAGGCAGGGAATCCTCTGCAGCTGCTGTGACTTGTGGAGTGGCTACTGTCCAGAGGAATGTTTGGACACGACTGAGAAGCCGAGACTGCTGGGAAAGGATCTTTTCCGGTTTTATGGACAGTGAATTCCTGTAATTTTTTTGCACAACGACTGATATTTGAGTAGAATTCTTAAAAAAAGTCCAAAGGTGATCTCCATTAAAATAACACATCTGCGGTACCCTATCTTTTGGATTCTGTTTACATTCTGTTTCTCTGACCACGTGGTTTTGGCGATCTGCTCATAATCCTACCACAGTCTGTTTTGGTTTACACCACCTGCCTTATCCTGCAGACAAGTGAAACCCAAACAGGTCCAGAGAGTAGTAACTTCATGTGTTTCTGCCCCAGAAGGCAGCAGCACCTGTAACTGAATCACTTTTGAGACACACTTTGCCATGCATTTATGGAGGCTATTTGGGTGACTATTGGCCTCCAGTGTTTGTTAGCAGCATTAGCCTCGTAACTCTAACTACAAACTAGAGAAGCACACTTCCGACTCCAAACATTTATTCAACATTCGACTGCATCTGGGGTCAGGGGAAAATGGTGGGACTTTAATTTTCACCAAACTATTCCTTTAATCATTGAAGATGGCTTCTTTGTATTAGAGTCTTTCTTCTTAACATCTAGGACCACAAAAACATTTCAGCACAAAAGAGCAAACAGGTGTTGAAACGGTGCACAGTAATCGTTTTATTGTTTGCTCATTTAAAGGCTACATTGTCTGTCAGTTACTGGTGATGTAAATGACTTTGTATCGCTCCATCAGCTCAATGTCCTTCTCCAGCTGCTTCATCTTCAGCTCCAGCTGTTCCTTCCTGTGTTTCTTGGAGGCTGTATCCGTGACAACCGAGAGCCCCTGGAACTGATGGTGGAGCTCGTCCCAGTTCTTCTTTAGAACCTGCGCACAGGACAATACCAGATTAGACGGCAACAACCTACTCCAACGATAAGAGAAGAGGTTTATTAAGGGCTTCAGAGTGCTTTATTGGGACGCCATATTGGAAAAGTGTTTACAGATGCTATTAGAATGAACATCAACCCACTGAACATCAATAATTCCACTCTATCAGCAGCTGTAAAATTACCAGCACGTCAACCAACATATACTTTAAGAAACTTTGTATGTGTGTGTGTGTGTGTGGGTGTTATGGTCTCTGACCTGTAGGATGTTCTGTCGTTCCTTCTCTGGGAGCTGCTTCATTGCTCCCTCTCTCATTCTGTCCTTCACATAGCGATCGTACTCCTCCTGCTCTCTCCTCACCTCCTCGCGCATCTGCTGCAGATACTCTGGAGTCTGTCCATAGTCCTAAACACACACACACACAACGTATAATGCAGTCATCAAGCCTTGTGATACATCTACCTGTCCAGTAGTTTGTAGAGACCCTCTTTAAATACTGACTACAGCTACATTAAATTGTAATTGACAGATGGCCTCATGGATGAATGCCATCAAATCCTTTACAACACACCCACTCTGCTTCGAGGGACTAAGCTGAAATATAAGAGCGCTGGATCAGAATGAGGAAACCCCACTCACCTTCTTTTTGATGTACTTAGGGACGAGGCCGGAGTTCTCCAGCAGCTGTTTGTCTCCGTGTTTGGTGTCGGTGTAGGCAGGCTGTGGTTTCCTCGGCACGGCCAGGATGTTTTCCACCGCGTTGGATGTCACAAAGTTCTTCTTGGTGTGGGCGCCCACGTTTGGAGGGTCAGTTTGAGGAGGGACGTGAGGCTTCTTAGGTTGGCCCTCATCTTTGTACGAGAAAGGCTTCTCTAAAGGAGAGTAAACCCAGCTGTAACTATAAGTTATAGTGGCTGGGTGACAGTGAACTCACCTGCAGCCTCACGTTACTCTCACGTTAAATGAAATGAAAACACGTACACAGTCGTTACTTACTCTCTGGAAGTCTGGGCTCCTTGGAGTGTTTTAAGAGGTATTTTTCAGGAGAAGGCACATCTACTTTGGCTGGTCCCATCGTCTTTTTGAAGGATTTGTTCAGCTGCTTCTCCTGCTTCACTTGATCTCTAAACTTGGATATGTACCTGGATATAATCATTAGACATATAGTGTAATAGATGAAAAACATACAGTTTAGTTCTACAATGACAGATTATAGTTCCTCTGTGGCTCTGCATAATATATATATAAACAAACAAAATCTCTACAGAGTCTGAATATACAGGATATATAGGATATAACTCCACTCTACACTTACCTGGGAGGTTTGTGAATTTTCTCCTCTTCTCTTGGGATGAGGTTATATATGCTCTCGGGTGGTTGTATTGTTTTGGACATGTTGGGTGATAGAAAATAGCACAAAAACAAAATAACAGCAAAATATAACACCAACAACAGAGACACTGGACTGAGGCTGGGAGCCTTGTGTTTTGTAGACGTCTCCATGGCAACCCCTAACACGTCGCGTTTATTTTCAGTATACAAAAAAAATAATTAAAATAATATATATATATATATATATATATATATATATATGCCCATATTTGAAAAAAAACTGCACCAGAATGCTTCAATGTGAAATAAAAGTGGAAGTAAAATTATAAATTTATTAACTGCTGTGCGTATGTGTAAATTTTCCCTCGCAGTTGCCGTACTGCGTCACTGTGTTTACATCGCGCTAGTGTGGAACGAGGAGTCGACTCTGATTCCTGGTTTGCTTTCGCTCGATACAAAGGAATCGACTCTCCGTGTCTAGGCACTGGATTTAACAGAGATGACTCTTTGAATACCGTTTTTACTCAGACTTGAAGAATCGGTTCTTTTGGAGTCGAATTTCCACCACTTTACACTGAGCACGATGCGAACAGTGTGAAGGAGAAATTGAGACTGAATCCTGCACAGTTGTGATATTTGTGCTGATTGTACACAGGTATAAAAACCTTTATGAACTATAAAAACACCACAGGTCAAAAATAAAGTCTTCCTCGCTGGTATAAAAGTACATTTTCTGCTAAATTAACAGCTGCATTTCTGGATTTTCACCTTTTTCTTAACATTGTCACTACGTACACTGACATCTTTTTCTACACTCACCGTCCATTTTCTTAGCTCCACTGACCATGCAAAGAAGCTTTAAAGAAATATACAAAAGCTGTGAGAATGGACCACACCATGTCACATCAAACCTCTGCATGACTCTGTTAATGTCTTAACCACTGCAAGACAAAGATTTCTAATTATGTATAATTCAGTTTAATCTCTTAATGGAATACAAATAACTAAAATCTATTTTATTTTCCTGTGTAGATCCCTGAAGCTGCTACTTCAAGATGACTCCAAGACACTGGTGCCGCTTGCTTGCGAAAATGGTAAAACCGAGGTACAAGCAAGACTTCTGTTCCCCTGCTTTGTCGTACTTAGCCACGGCACATCTATCTTCAAACAGCCCTCATTCACAGGAGAAAAATATTCTTCTGATGGGTCTTCCAGGGGCGGGGAAGACCACAGTGGGCCGTATTTTGTCTCAGAGGCTCGGTATACCGGTGGTTGATATAGATGATGATGTTCTGGAGAAGACATGGGGGACGTCTGTGGCAGAGAAGCTGGCTGAAGTGGGAGGGGAGCGTTTTTTGGAGGAAGAAGGCCAGGCTGTGTGTAATTTCTCTGCTTCTGGATGCGTGATCTCACTGAGTGGCTCCAATCCACTCCATTCGGATGCCATGCTCCACCTGAAACGCTCTGGTCTTGCTGTGTATATAGACGTGGACATAGACGACATCATTGCAAGGCTCTCCAGAATGAAAGTCAACAGGATCGTGGGTCAATGTGCTGACGTCCCCATGAGGGATATATTACAGTATAGGAAGCAGTTTTATGAGCGGTGGTTAGACATGAGGGTGTTCTGTGGGAAAGGAGACAGTATTGAGACAGTGGTGGAGAAGGTCATTCAAGTTTTGGCTAGGTTTCAGGGATCAGAATCTGAGACTTTTACCTCAACCCGAAGCTGCCGTTCCACTGAAAATAAACCATCTAGTGACCTGAAATTTTTCAGCGATGTAATTGTGGAGGGCCTAGCACCAGACAGAGGCCTTTATATCCCCAATAAAGAATTTCCAAAACTGGAACCCTCTGAGTGGCTCAGAATGGCCAACATGTCTTATCCTGAGCGAGCACTAGTCATACTTGAAAAGTGTATCCATCCCATGGATGTCACCCCTTCAGAACTTCTCCCTATGGTGTATCAGGCCTATGGGGAGAACTTCGCCAGAGAATCAGTGGCACCCGTTAAACATTTGGCTGAGGATCAGTTTGTGCTTGAGCTCTTCCATGGCCCCACCGCATCCTTCAAAGATCTGGCCTTGCAGTTAATGCCACAGTTGTTTGCTCACTGCCTCCCACAGATGTGCAACTACCTCATCCTGGTGGCCACATCTGGAGATACAGGCAGTGCTGTTCTCAGTGGGTTTAGCCAACTCAAAGGGACTGAGAAGGAGCGGATTGGTCTGATGGTGTTTTTTCCTGAAGAAGGGGTGAGCCCAATTCAAAAACTGCAGATGACCTGCATTAAAAAGGGGAACGTCCGGTCTGTCAGCATCCTTTCTGATTTTGACTTCTGTCAGAAGACCATTAAGAGGATGTTTGGAGACTCCAGCTTGACCGGTCACTTGGCCTTTGAGTATGCCACCGTTCTAAGCACTGCCAACTCCATCAACTGGGCACGGTTGCTTCCTCAGGTTATTTACCATTGCTCTGCATATCTGGACTTGCTCAGAAATGGGACGGTCTCTTTTGGAGACCCAATTGACATCTGCATTCCCACTGGAAACTTTGGGAATGCAATGTCGGCCATTTACGCAAAACAAATGGGGATCCCAATAAGAAATGTCATTTGTGCCTCCAATCAGAACTGTGTAATCTCAGACTTTATCTCAACTGGATGCTACGATCTCCGTGGCAGGAGCCTCATTGTCTCAAATTCTCCTGCTATTGACATCCTTAAGTCCTCAAATCTCGAGAGGTTTGTTTATTACGCCTCTGGCAGGGACGGTGGTCTTGTCCGAGATTTGTTTCTAAGCCTTGAGGAGCAGCAGTGCTTTACAGTGTCTAAGGATTTATTACAGAGGATACAGGAGGATGTCCAGGCTGGCTGGTGCTCTGAGGAAGACTGTATGACAGCTATTCATGAAGTTTACTCTAAAACCGGCTACATAATGGACACCCACACAGCAGTGGGGAAGGTGGTAGCTGACCGTTTGCATGACCGGACTTGTCCTCTGGTTCTCTGCTCCACTGCACACTATGGCAAGTTTGCTCCAGCTGTTCTTAAAGCTCTCCACAGCTCCACCATCCCAGATCACCCTCTGGAACAACTTAATGCCCTGTCTGCCATTGCGGGGCAAGAACACATGCATAAAGCTCTGTATAAGTGCCTGAGAGAGGGCGAGAGCCGGCAACACACAGTCTGCCGACCTGATTATGACGTGCTAGCAGACCAAGTAGAGTCCATGATTCACGAGTCATTTCTGAAGGTCATGTGAGGTCACAACAGGTGCTTCTACAGCGTCAGACTGATACGGTATTGGAGATGTAAGCAAACTCATTCAGGGTTTTGTGTGGTTGATTGCAAAGATTCAGATTTCTTTCCATTAAGGCCTAGTGTGTGTATAGCCAGACACATTCTGAAGTTCTCTTGTCATTTTGTATCTGAAAATTTATTAAATACCAATTAAACTAAAAAGAGCAGCATCATAAGATCCATATCTGCAGGTAAAGTGGGTCCATGTTTACAAAAAGTCGCATCAGGATGTGTCTTTCTGTGATATCATTGGCTGTTATAAAGCAGAAATCAGATTACTTCCAGACTTGTGGACGTTTTCCGGATATCTGATTTCCCAGGTGCATGGAATTGCTTTGATCGGATTACACACACAATCTGATTTTGTGCAGTTATCAGATTATTAAGTGCATGTAAATGCACTCCATGTCTTCACCACACACATAGCGCTGTATTCACTCTTCATCACTAACAGTGAACTACCGGTGTCTTCCGGAGGTTGTATATGGGATATTCATTCATTCATTATCTGTAACCCTTATCCAGTTCAGGGTCGCCGTGGGTCCAGAGCCTACCTGGAATCATTGGGCTCAAGGCGGGAAATACCCTGGAGGGGGCGCCACACACACTCACACGCACACACCTACGGGCACTATTGAGTTGCCAATCCACCTACCAACGTGTGTTTTTGGACTGTGGGAGGAAACCGGAGCACCCGGAGGAAACCCACGCGGACACAGGGAGAACACACCAACTCCTCACAGACAGTCACCCGGAGGAAACCCACGCAGACACAGGGAGAACACACTACACTTCTCACAGACAGTCACCCGGAGGAAACCCACGCAGACACAGAGAGAACACACCACATTCCTCACAGACAGTCACCCGGAGGAAACCCACGCAGACACAGGGAGAACACACCACACTCCTCACAGACAGTCACCCGGAGGAAACCCACGCAGACACAGGGAGAACACACCACACTCCTCACAGACAGTCACCTGGAGCAGGACCCTGGAGCTGTGTGACTACGACACTACCTGCTGCGCCACCGTGCCACCCTTATATGGAATACTGTTAAGGGTGGATTAATAGTGGTGGATTTTTGGGGCATTTTTCCTTTGTACAACAGTAATGAATGCATTAAAATAATACTACTACTACAATATACTATTGTAACAATGTCTTATGCATCAGGTGGTGCATTCATAACCATTTCATATTATGACCTTCTCTAAGGACATTTCTGAGAATCTAGAACACATTTTTTGTTCAAAGTCTCTGTGTGTGTTGTCACATCTAGGATTTAAGTCTGCAGAAGTTTACACTGAGAATGCTTGTTTCCAAACGTGTCCACTAGATGGTGCTGTCTGCCTACAAATGCTTTTAAAAATGAATATGCCTAAAAAAAAAAGTGTGTTTCTGTGAACTTGTTCCCTGTGAGTGACAGGGTGAGTGAGTGACTGTCCACAGGTGTGTGACTGGGTGATTGTGTTATACCCTGGTCCTCTATCCAGGGTGTGTACCTGTGATTCCAGGTAAGCCCAGGATCCATCTCAACTCAGATCACAATAAAGTGCTCGATGTAAAAATCTCTTGTAATTACAATATGAATGGTGTGATGTCCAGAGCTAACTCTGCTGTGACAATTAGTTATTGTATTCAGATACTCTGGTTACTTTAACTAATGCCTGATCTCCATTTCATGGTGTTCACGGTATCCCTGGAAATGACAGGATCACTAAAAAGACGGACAATGTGTGATGATTAAAATAATGTTTATTGGAGCAGATGCCTTCATGCCACATTCCACATTGTGTCTCCTCCAAAGGTTTGGTCAATAAAGTGATGATCCTGGTTTTGCTGAGTGAAGTAGAATCCAGTTTCACCTCCAGTTTTCACTTTTCATCATAAAAGTCAAGAGTAATAAGCAGAAAGACCATCTATCTCTGAGCCCCAGCTTGGTCTGTTCCTCAGACAGAAGCAGGGGAACGTCCAGAATGCCGTATGTACAGGAAACACTCAGATATTATTAAAGAGACTAAAATGATAGAGGGAAAACATTTACACACCGAGCTGACGAGACTGGGATTTCACTCACAAAACTACCGTAAATGAAATACAGGTCGGTAAGGAACATTCAAGCTGTCAAAAAATACTACATGGTAAATTCCAGCATTAAAAAATAGCTTGGAGTTGCAAAAAGATTTGTCGGCATGCACAATGAACGTCTCATTCAAATGGAGCGAGGAAACGTGAGCTTTCCAAAATGCAAAGAATTAAAAACATTTTTTACAACAGGTTTTTTTTAGGTACAGTGCTGTGTAATGTGTAAGTTCAGTGTAAAACTACATAACAACAAGGCCCATCATCCTGTTGATAGGATTAGCATAAAGTAAATTGGAATTAGCGCCAGGCTATTTGACATACAGCCAGTAGATAATGAAATCTACTACCCACACTGACCTGCTTCCAAAACCAGCTTTTGTTTTGGAGCGGAGTATTCTGTTGATCAGGCAGGGGGACCGAAGGGTCATTTCCTTCTCTCAGATTACTAGCAACATCTTAGCCATCTAACAATGCAGTTCAAGGTGTATTTAATCTGAGAGAAATAAATAATACTCAAAAAACACTCTTGATCTGAGCTGGTTTACCCACGTGATATACCACAAAGCAAGATTTACCAGTTAGCCAGATAACATAAACACAAATCTGAGATTGACCAATAGGAAAGTCCCTCAGCTCTTATTCTATTGGACAGGTTTTACTTTGAGCTAATACCACCTTGGTCAACTAGCTCAGATCAGGTCTGTTGTGTGCTGTTTAAATACACCTTGAATTACCTCGTTAGCGGTAACCGTTAACCTGTTGCTAGCAATTGGAGAGGAGTAGAACCTTCCAAGAGTGGGACAAGTTTGGTGATGATCCAGTCTAATCAGGATTCAACCAGTTTATAGAAATGGCATTAATTGGCCGATCTAGATTAGGGCTTTTACTGAAGGAGTATAGCTGCTACATGGTGAGATATATCCTGATATGTGTAATGTTATCTACAAGAGTAAAATGTGTGGTGAATTAGCATTAGCTTAGCACTAGCATACGACTAGATTCTCATAGTGATTTAGTATTTTGGACATTTATGACCTGAACGAAAGGCTAAGGTTAAATTTGCCGTTAACACTGAACAAATCTCATCCATTTTTCCTTTTATGTTGCAGCTTTAACCAGCAGAGCTAAAGAAAAAAAACATAAGACTAAGTGGCAGTGTAAGACAGCTTGTGTACATGGGCCACTTCTGGCTGAGATGTAGCAATGCTGACCCACTGTTGGTCCGTCTGTTGTATCTGAACCAAAATTGGCCCAGCTGTTATAAACTTTCATTTAGTGACATGTCACAAAGCAAATCTAGCACCATCTTATGGCAAAGACATGACTGCTGACTGTGGCAAACTGGATTTAGTCAAATGTGGGCCTGATTTGGCAAGCGGTCTGTTCAATTGCTGTCATTCCAAGTGGGTTATAAAAGTAATGGATGTGGGCCAGGCCAAGGCTAGATGAGTTTTGTTTATGTATGATATTCTTACGTAAAAAAACAGCATGTGTTCGTTGATATTAGTTTCATTATATTTTTAATTATGTGATTGGCTTTTTAAAGATAGTATCTGAAGTTATGATTATTAAAATAACCCATTGCACAGCACTGCATTCCATTAACACTCTCTTGGTAAGTTATTATAATTTATCTTATTTACAAGTTTGTTTGGGCATGATGTCAACAAAAGGTCAATGAAGTGGGCTGTATATGGGCAGGCCTTGGTTTAATACTGAGGTAAAGCTGAAATAATAAACTATAAATCCATGCTATAACAAGTTCCTTTTAAAGGACAGAAAATGGCATTGTTAGCATGACACTGAAGCTCATGTTCTCATTGGCTGTAAAACAACACTGATCACACATGCACAAAAGAAAGAATATCTTCAAACTAAAGTCCGCAGCAAGACATGACATGTCCAGTAATGGTATTTCATGGAATGTGTTTGAGAGCAGATTGTTGAGTTAATGTTGCCAGATGACGTAGTTTATAGCATCTCTGGGTCTGAATATGAGCCTTAAATGACGTGATGTTTTTCTAAGGAGTCTCCTTGTGAAGGATTGTTTGCTCCCACAGTAAGGCACAGTGACGAAAACTAGGTTCCATGTGCTTGACTTAGCACTGAAAGACTACCACACCAAATAAAAAGTTGATCCATGAGACAAGGTCAACAGTCTTCAAGAAACTTGGATGGTCATGCAGGTGACTAAATAAATAGAATGCCTTTTTTCTTGTGGTGTTACATTTCCTGTCCAAAACAACGAAAAAGAAAAGAAAAGAAAGAAATTCAGATGTGATTCGACACTGATTTGAAATACATACTTGAGGCTACAAGGTTTCCAAGATCAGAACTTGATCCGAACACGGAAAAAAACAAGTTTATTGATACCCATTTTCAAATCTCTTCTTTTTTGTGTGCTACTTTACATCAGAACGACAGACACAAGCACAATCAGACATGAGAGCTTTTTTTTTGTTGTTGTTTTGAAGTATTACCAAATCCTCCCATCCCTCCCCGAAATCCTGAATTCACAATTTTTTCGACTCCCAAACCAGCACCATCAGCAGAGTCTTGACGCTCAGTCTCCAGACATTGTGCTATAAAACCCCTCCTACTTTTGAGTTTGAAAGTTGTAACGGAGGGGTGTGGATGTTCACTGCCTCCAGCAGTCCCTTAACATCAGCATCTGAGCTTGATGTTCATCTAAAGCGACAAACAAAAGCCTGGAGACTTCCTACGCCTTCTTTTCTTGACCCCTGGTCTTCTGGTAAATAGGCAGTTTGAGCCACCCAGCAGACGTCTGTAGTCCACAGAGCCAGAAACAGCTGCACGTCTAGCAGCAAGAGAGCAGCAGGGGACAAGAAGCAAGTCCACCAGGGGGCAGTCTTGGGTAACACTGGGCTAAATGAGGGCCATGACCTTGGACGGCAAACTGGGGCAAAAACTTAAAAATATACAAAGGAACAAGGTCAGAAACTGATGGGTTGCATATCGTGTGGCAAAAGAGCTGGCTTTGTGCTTGGTGCTGTGGGCCAGATTGGGTCAGGGCTAACCCTCGTCTTCGCTCTCTTCCTCCAGCGCTTCCTCATAGATGTAATCCGGTAGCCTGAAGCACTCCTCGAAAAAGTTGACCAGAGACTGGCTGAGGTGCTGCCTTGCCTCATTTTGGATAAAGTGACCTTCGTCTGGATAGATCTGCCAAGAGACAGAAACAGCAGTAAATCTAGCAATGTAGCTAACAAATAATGGAGGGTCATAGCCATTTGTAAACTAAAGAAAGGTATTCTATTTTGGCAACTTTTCAGCCTGCTAAACATGAGTGAGTGAGTTAGCCAAGTTTATGAGTTGCTTTGCCTTTACAATGTAGTGTATTAGGCAACTGTTTAAAATGAAATATTTAACAAAAACAAAGAATATTACCTTAAGGTAATATAGTGCGATTTACTTGGTTTGCTTTTAGGACAAGCTACAAGATTAATGTAGCCAAAAACCACTACCGTGTTTCCCCGAAAGTAAGACAGTGTCTTACATTCTTTTTACCCCCGAAAGTCCCACTATGTCTTACTTTCGGGGTATGTCTTATATTGGTAAAAAAATGTCGATTTTTGTTTTAACCATAAAATTAACATTTATTAACAACCTGAACAGTATGGTATTCACCATAAAACAGTTTTATAAAAGCAAGTGACAAGAATGTCTTGTTACAACCGTATCATGACGGTATTTCCATGTATAACATGTAAAACAATGAAAAACGGTAAGAACGAACAGTTTGAATATGTTATACTGGAAGATAAAACAGATTTATTCCATGACAACCATGGCCATGCCAATCAGAGCGGCCACCAGCGGCTGCACATGAGGGCACTGAGGCTGCGTGTTGGACCACGGACAACATTACTGCTGCTCCCGCGGCCTCCACATCCCTCCGCTCATTCCGCTCCAGATCCGTCCGCATCCCGCAGTTAATGCAGCAAAAGGTACCGGTACTATGGCTTATATTTTTCCAACGTACAGTTTACTATGTCTTACTTTCGGGGTACGTCTTACATTAGCCGACCCCCCTAAAACCCACACTGTGTCTTACTATCGGGAGTGTCTTACTATCGGGGAAACACGGTATGCAATCTTATAGCCACCTGGGTAATTGTGCTAACGGCATCCTAAATCATCGGACATGTGCCATGTAAATAAAATTAGCCAAAAGTAAAGATGATTGATGACACATTGATATATAAAATAGGCAGGACAGACAAAATGTAGCTTCAAGCTACTGTATTTAGCTTCTACTTTTATCGATTTAAACCACAAAAACACAATAATGCTTATCAACTGATTTCTGGGGCAAGTGTGTAATTTAATCTGCAGTTAGCACATTGCTAACCAGGAGGCTATATGATTTCTATTTTAGCTACTTTAGCATTGCTTAAGCTTAAGTGCAAAACTAAAGAAGGCAACTACAGATACAGATCTTGGCTGATGAATAACACTGACATAAATAAGAAAATGGATTTACTGGAGTTGTGCCCAAATCTTCATGTTAAAAAACCCTTGTTCAACCATAAAATATTGTATACAATTAGCGTGGGTAACACTGGATGTGAGGGAATGGTAATTTTTCAGCATTATTCTTTGGCACAAAGCTAACTGGCCCCAATTACCAGTCACTTATTATTAGCAGCATTTTTGTTAAATGAATTGGGTCTTGAAAGTAAAAATCATAAAAAGCACAAATTAACAACATGGTTTCAAAAGGCTTGTCATAGCATGAGCAGGTCAACATGTGTCACACATCAACGAGACCAACGTGACTTCTCGTTCCACAGAAAAAGCAGACATCCTCTTCATTAGCATGCTATTAGACCAGAGCAGCAGCTTTGCAAAGTGGCGGTCAGAAAGTTCTCACAGAATATCTGACCCTAATTAATTCCAGAGTTATTCAACATCCACCAATTAAAGAGAGGGACCTATTAGGGAGCATAGAGGGATTCTCCTGGTGTAGTACGCTAATTGGATTAACTTCTGTGCTAGCCTGTATAATCTCTTTAAGTGAGGTGCCCACTTTTTGAGTGCTCTAATCTCTGTCTTGATGGGGGCAGATCATGCTGCCACAGGAATATAGAGAATATCGGTGAGCAGTACTGGTATGGGTCTGTGGTTACTTTCATTGTAGCTTCCATTTTACAGGTACTTGTAGTAGTGCTGGAAATTTCCCAAAAATGAAACAAGAAAAATCTGACATGTGCAATTTATGTTTTCCTTTGCTCACCCCAGGGAGGGATGCAAAATAGAGCACTGCTTGGAAAGGATAAACAGTGTACTGTAAATTATTTTAAACAAATATCTGTTTTTATTTATCAAGATTAATGCTAGCCCATTTGGGAGGATTATTTTTACGGCCACTAATGGAAAGCACCACAAATATAATGCACCATATTCTTTGTGAGCGATATTAATACCCATTTGTGGACTATATTCTGCCTGTCACATATCACGTGGCGGACTGACGGAGACGGACGCACTCGCTAAAACACATTACCTTTAATAAAACAAAAGATGAAACAAAACAGGCAACTACGGAAACGACAAGATCAAGGAAATGAAACGAGGAAACGACAGAGACAAACAGACCAGACTAAGCAATATGACAGGGAAATATTGGAGGCGAAAGAACAAGACTTATAGGAAAGAAATGACATGACTGGGATTTGAAAGGAAACAAAACGACATGACTAGGAAACACTATGAAACGAAACAACTTGACTTGGAGTAGGAAGGAAACAACACGACATGACTTGGAAACTAAATGAAATGAATGACAGATACACGGAAGTGACACAAGAGAGCTTAAATACATGAATAGACGAGACACACCTGAAACAGATAACGAGGACAGCTGACAAGGAGGCGGGACAAGGGCGGAGACATGGACAACAACAAACAGCCATGTGCTGAGAGAGCACATGGCGGGGAAAACAGACATGACAGGACGAGGGCATGACACCGCCTGCTAAATATGAGTGAGTGAGTGAGGTCAGAACAGTGGGTAATGTCTGTTTTGTTTTGTTTTTTCAAACCCTGAGGTAAATGATTATATATAATGCAGAACCATTATCTAATCAGTCACCCAACGCAGTGAGTACTTACAGGACCCTATTTAAAAGTCTCTTATGGTAAATGGAGGAATTGGAATCATCTTCATTTACTTGAACAGCAGTGACCTTGCTGGCCCAGAAGGAATCTCTGTGGCAGTAAAGTATTGTTGGCACATGGCAGTCACACACACAGGTGGGCTATTACCTGTAGAGTGTAGTTGGCTTTCTCACTGATTAGCCTGGAGATGAATTTCGCCGTGTGCTGAAAATGTACTTTCTCTGCAAAGGAAAAGGAGAACATTTATATTTTCGCTGACACTTTTGTCCAAAGAGACTTAATTAGGCTCCAGCAGGGCTAGGATCCTGAGGGCAGCTGGAGGTTAAGTGCCTTGCTCAAGGACATTGTGGCAGAAAGGATCAGCTGGGATCAAACTCATGAAGTCTAGAGCCAGGTTCTTTGTGTTGCTGTAATTCCATGTGCAAAGTTGGTCAACACATTAGAACTAGCATTTTCAGTCACTTTAAAGTACACCCATGGTGGGAGGGTTCACCAGTTTGTTGACTCCAGGTAGAAGTGTTTTCAATAGAAGGGGTTCACAGGGATGTAATGTACCCTACTGCAATAATAGGTTAAAATATCAACTGATTCCTATTAATTACTTGTGTATCATCATTGCTTTCAGATAAGACTCAAAATGACTAAGTCTTTTTATCTGACATAACCTCACAGCACATCAGGCTCTTGGCATCTCAGCACATATATATACTATTGTAAGGTAACTTCAAAGAAGGAATATAAAATGAGAATTATACAAACAGATACATATATACATAAAAAAACAACCCACATGGTTTGGGTCAACCTTAATATTTCATGGTCTGTATCCGTATCAGATCAAATCGGATCATGTCAGGCATCACCTGTATATCTGTAACGTATATCAAGTTTTAGAAACTGAGGTCAGTGAAGGATAGACACACCATCTGCTGTTGGATGAATGATCAGAAACTTCTTGTCGACAAACTGAGACGCTCGGTATGCAAGGTTGGTCGTCTGTGGAACGGAGACGGCAGAAAAACATCACTTTTCATGAATAAAATGATGAAAAACATACAGTGTACGAATCTGAAATGGCACTGGAGTTGACCTACCTCATACGCTCGTCTGTCAGGTTTTGGAAGACCCAGATATCGCTCTGAAAATGCAGAGGCTGAAAAGCCAAAAAACACAATATTAGTACAGTTTTTGCTTCTGTTTCCCAGCCTGCACCTTTCAAAATACAGGTCTCAAAAGAGGTTCTTGGGTGAACTCCCTCTCGTGCAGGAGCTGAATGTTTATGAAGATTTCCAGACCTAGCTCAGATTGTCATTAGGGCTGCTTTCAGAGATCATAACATCAAATAAAATAAAATTAAGCAGAATTTAAACAATGTCACATAGTCAATCTAGTGCTGGGCGATATGACCGCAAATCAACATTGTGATTAATTGAAACGCTCGGCCTGCCTCTGTGTTTAGGTTCTCCTCCATGTTGCTTCCATGCAGCAGATTGGACGGGGCCGAGTCATGTGACTACAGCGCAGTGGTGTGGTTTTAAAAGTGGGGACGCATTAACAGAATTTACAACAAAAAATGCATACACATAATTGAAAGAAAATCGATCTGGAGATTTACATTTGTGGTGCCAGATATCGTGAGTTATTCGTGTGATCAAATTACTCACAGGAAGAAATCTGCTTTCTCTCTTACATACACACTCAAACATACACAGCCTACCGTAGAGCTCGAAGTCAGTGATGGGGGAGAGAACGGCTCCACACTTCAGTAAAGAGTCTTCAGAGCTGAGCAGAAGACTAGTGATGTATCCCCCATACACCTGCAACACACACAAACAGATGCATACAGTGACCACAGCTCTGATATCAGCAGTTTTCAGTTTGCAGCCCAGGTTCATACTTCAGTTCATCTGTAAACACTTTATGAAATACATGTTTTTTTATCACAAGTGAAACCCCCTTCTGGTGCTACATAGGATCATTTTTGAAGGGTTCTTTACATGAACATGAACACACAAGAACCTGTCAGCCAGGCAACAAAAAACATTCACAGATCCACAAAGAAACACAGCTGACTCACTTGCTCACAAACATACTCACTCACTCACTAAAGTTCACCACAAGGGGCACTATATCTCACATATGCACTCATATTCATATGCACTTATATTCCCGTTTCAGCAAAATTTATAGCACAATTTATTATGTTTTCTCTAATATGTTAAAAATCTACTCTAAAATTTGCATACCTTATGTGTGCTGTCTGTCGAGGCTGTTTAACATCCTTAGAAAATCAACAAAATATGTAAACTAGGTACATATATGTGGACCTATATGATATAAATGACCAGTCCAGACAATTTAACCAGTTGACATGTTGACCAGTCCAACAAGTTTAACATTAAATGAATAAATAAAGGGCGGCACGGTGGTGCAGCAGGTAGTGTCGCAGTCATGCAGGTCCAGGGACCTGGAGGTTGTGTGTTCGATTCCTGCTCCGGGTGACTGTCTGTGAGGAGTGTGGTGTGTTTTCCCTGTGTCTGCGTGGGTTTCCTCCGGGTGACTGTCTGTGAGGAGTGTGGTGTGTTCTCCCTGTGTCTGCGTGGGTTTCCTCCGGGTGACTGTCTGTGAGGAGTGTGGTGTGTTCTCCCTGTGTCTGCGTGGGTTTCCTCCGGGTGACTGTCTGTGAGGAGTGTGGTGTGTTCTCCCTGTGTCTGTGTGGGTTTCCTCCGGGTGGCTGTCTGTGAGGAGTGTGGTGTGTTCTCTCTGTGTCTGCGTGGGTTTCCTCCGAGTGACTGTCTGTGAGGAGTGTGGTGTGTTCTCTCTGTGTCTTGGTAGGTGGATTGGCGACCCAAAATTGTCCGTAGGTGTGAGTGAATGTGTGTGTTGCCCTGTGAAGGACTGGCGCCCCCTCCAGGGTGTGTTCCTGCCTTGCGCCCAATGATTCCAGGTAGGCTCTGGACCCACCGTGACTCTGAACTGGATAAGGGTTACAGATAATGAATGAATGAAAAAAAAAATTACCAAGTGAGCTCCAGTCCACTGGTGGCACTGTTTCACTAAACCCACTCAAACTCTCTGTTATAAACCCAAAATACCAGCACATTAATGATACGACCCTGCAGCTTCTGACCTTCTGGAGTTTCAAGTTAGTGTTGGAGTTAAGCTTAATATTGAGGTTAAGTTTAGGGTTAGGGGAAAGGATAATGAGGATCTTTCATGAAGGGCAGGCAACCTTGAATCCCAAACTACATTTTATACACTTTTACTTCAGTCATTTTGTCTCATTTGTACGAATTAGTCTTCTCTCAAACCCGTTTTCTCACCCACACTTCTAACAAAGTCTCTGCTCTACTGAAAATTGGGAAGGGGTGGATTGGGGATTTGTTTTATTGCATTACACATTCAGATCCATCCCACCAGTTTTCATCACGCAGCTGCTTCTTTTTCTGGAACTACAGCATTTCTCGTTATACTGAACGATTGAAACAAACTGCTGTTCTGCCCCGAGGGCCTGCTTTACATCAGTGTTTGTTAGTCCCAGTCTGGAGATCGTAACTCTGTACTCAGCTTCATGTTTTCACAGCCCTCACACATCTCCAAGGGCTTGGTAATTAACAGAGGAGGTCAGTCAGACGGTGTCAAAGTGGGATAAACCGGAAACTGTTCAGAGGATGATAAAACAAGGCCTGGGACTAGGACCTGCTTTCATTATGGTACTGTAAAATTACAGAACCTGGCAGACACACTTCAGCAGTTACAGGAATGTCTCATGGTCTACTTGAGAGAAGTCAAGATAAAGTTAGTGTTAATGCACAACGACAGAGATCACAAAAGCAGTGTTTGTGTTGGTGAAGTCTATACATTTATCCCACACATGGGAAAGACTACCAGGGGCCGCTGTGGTCTTTTGATGAGAGAAGTTGTCTTGGCACTGGGGGGTTCCCTCAAACAGCAGCACTGTATCCTCCCTCAACATCCACGGCTGAAGTGCTTTTGAGCCACTAGGATGGCTGCCTGCCTCTCTTGGTTTGTTTATACTCACTATTCCTATTGCACTAGTGTGTGTGTGTGTGTGTGTGTGTGTGTGTGTTCACGTTGTGCGACAAAAATAAAAGCATGTTCATGTTCGATGTTATGCCCTGTGAAGGACTGGCGCCCCCTCCAGGGTGTATTCCCGCCTTGCGCCCAATGATTCCAGGTAGGCTCTGGATCCACCGCGACCCTGAACTGGATAAGGGTTACAGATAATGAATGAATGAATGAATGTTCGATGTTATACCAAGGAACACTGTTACCACGGTAACGGTTACATGTCTGCATGCTGGCTCCTGGGCGAAGCTTGAGAGACCCGTTCTTGAATGTTTTCAGTTGAGGCTGACTGAGTCTCTACTGGAATTATAGCTACGTTCTAACACTGATGTTTACGCATCCTTCCACATCTAAAGCTAACAGTCTGTAAAGAGTGATAGAGAGAGAGGTCACCTGTCCAAAGGCTCCAATCCTGGATTTGTCGATGTACGGCTCATTTGCCATAACGCTGCAAAACACAACAACAGGAGAACGGTATTATTGATCGGTGTTATGAGTTACTCTCACTCAGCTGTTCCCACAAACATCAACATCTCAGAGGAATGATCTAGAACAGTGTGGATGGGTAGAACTTTCTGGAGCACTGTGGATATATTGTCGCTGTCCAAAGAAAAAACGTATATCACAATTTTTGTTGATTTGATTTTACTATGTCATTTGAACACAGCAGCTATGTGAAACTTTCATGATGAAAGGACCAATAGAAATGCTCCAAAATTACTTGGAATAAAATCATTTTACATTGAATTATATTGTAATTTAAGAATGTGTTTTCCTTCTCCTGTAAAGTTCTTATTTTGGAGAAATGTATTCTTTAGACAGCGATGATATGAGAAACTCCCTTGGAGGAACCAGAGCTTGAAATGGGAAACAAGCACCAGGTGTGATATGGAAGTGTGTGTGTGTGTGTGTGTGTGTGTGTGTGTGTGTGTTTCAGTACCTGAGGGCCTTGAGCTGATCCTCCTCCTCGAACCTGCCGAGTCTCCTCTGGACCTTGTGCAGGAGGTTCGTTCCCTGGAAACCACTGCCACGTCCATCAAACTTCAGCACGATGACCCCAAAACTGCTGACCAGAACCGTGGTCCAGTCTACCTGAAACCGCTCTGAGACTAACTGACCACCTGGTGTACCATCCCTGAGAGAGAAAGAGAGAGAAAGTTAAAATAAGTGTTTAGTGTTTCTTAATGTGTCCTAACTGCAAGCAACAAGATGAAAAACAGCACGTTCCTGTAATAATCAATACAGCTCTGTACACAATGGTCCTGTTTCTGTTGTGATTTCTGATGCGTCACACAGCTTTTCCGTTCCAGTAAAATCCTCCCTCATTTCAGGTGAAGTCTCAAGATGTTTTCTGATTGGTCAGTAGTCGATGTACTCTCTGACTTGACGTTTGTGGCGTAGACTTAATGTAAACAAACTGAGGGCCTTGTGGCCCAATGTGATACTACATTTAAAGCAACACTAGGTGAGATTTGGGGTGGCACAGTGGTGCAGCTGGCAGTGTCTCTGTCTCACAGATCCAGGGTCCTGGGGTTGTGGGTTTGAGCCCTGCTCCAGGTGACTATCTGTGAGGAGTGTGGTGTGTTCTCTCTGTGTCTGTGTCGGTTTCCTCCGGGTTACTATCTGTGAGGA
Source organism: Hoplias malabaricus (assembly GCF_029633855.1). Lineage (NCBI taxonomy): Eukaryota > Metazoa > Chordata > Actinopteri > Characiformes > Erythrinidae > Hoplias > Hoplias malabaricus. The sequence continues at coordinate 1,629,029 of NC_089809.1, forward strand.
GTGTGGTGTGTTCTCTCTGTGTCTGTGTGGGTTTCCTCCGGGTGACTGTCTGTGAGGAGTGTGGTGTGTTCTCTCTGTGTCTGTGTCGGTTTCCTCCGGGTTACTATCTGTGAGGAGTGTGGTGTGTTCTCTCTGTGTCTGTGTGGGTTTCCTCCGGGTGACTGTCTGTGAGGAGTGTGGTGTGTTCTCCCTGTGTCTGTGTGGGTTTCCTCCGGGTGACTATCTGTGAGGAGTGTGGTGTGTTCTCTCTGTGTCTGTGTGGGTTTCCTCCGAGTGACTGTCTGTGAGGAGTGTGGTGTGTTCTCTCTGTGTCTGTGTGGGTTTCCTCCGAGTGACTGTCTGTGAGGAGTGTGGTGTGTTCACTGTGAGGAGTGAAGGTGTTTGTGAAGCTCACGGTGTGTACGGCCTGCAAATTAACAATGGCCCCCTCGTCTTAAGTTAGGGAGAGTTTGTGTATCATCAGAAGATGAAGAGAAACTGTCCTTTAGGAAATGAAAAGAGTAAAAAAAGACTCCAGGAGACTGAGCTGCAGCAACAGCAGTGAGATAAACCTGTGACTGTTCTTCTCCAGGTTGGATAGTTAATAAATAATAGTCTACATACATAGCTGCGGGAATATATTTAGAGGTGGTGTGCACTGTGCAGCTGCTCTCCACAACCATAAAAGCCTTGCAGTGCCACAGTGTCATGAACCAAACTTTGAAGCTGAAAAGTGAACATATACTGATGTTTTATACGGTCTAGTACTCGTTTTAACTTTCCTAAACACACCACTACAGTCTAAAAGTAGCTTACTATTTCATACCACCTTAAACAATAATGTAGATTTTTCCAAGTGCTAAGTTTTCTTTGAAATCCTACTCTCCTCCAAAACTTACATAGTGCAGTTTCTACAGTTCTGAGCACAGAATAGCAATGGCACATACTCTATTCTCCATACTGCTTTTCAGTGGAGCGTCACAACGATTTTGAAGCTGTAATCTTATGGTAAAATTATTACCTATTGCTGCTTTAAATGCTCATATGCAGTTAGGACACTGTACCATATACCAATTTTGTTTCCACCCATTTGCAGATGCATAAACATGGACGATATTAAAGTAAGGTTAAACGTGTGCAGAAAGACGTTGTGATTTACATTCTTGAAGATCTTTACAGGAATGTGTCAAATATGTGAAAGAAACTCCAGACCCAGTCTGAGAATTACAGAATCCGGATCTGGTTTGTCCGTGCACCTAATTGCGCCCTGGTTGCAGTTGTTTGCAGCTGAGTTTCGAAAAGGCAGCGAGGGAATTGCTGGAGTCTGCATTATGCAACGCAAGTGAAATTGAAGTGGAGATTTCAGGCTGAATATAGTTCCCAGAAAGTTTCACAATGTAAAACTAACTGTGTTGTTGACCAGTGACACTGTGAGAGAAGTATGCATCATGCCGGGTGCTAAATGATTGAAATCAATCCCCAAAATGGTATTCCTGAAAATGTTCACACTGCGTGCTGGGTAAAGCCAAAATATATGCACAACTATTCCATACTTTCCTGAAGATAAACTCATAAAGAAATGAGTGAACAACACTTGGTTTTCAGAAAGTAAGGCTCCAAAAATGATTGAATCAATCTGTAAGTGAGGAAGCCCTATCAAACACACAAGCTTTAGTGTTGCACCATCCATCCATCCATCCATCCACCCATCCACCCATCCATCCATCCATGCATCCATCCATCATCCATCCATCCACCCATCCACGCATCCATCCATCCATCCCCCCATCCATCCACCCATCCACGCATCCATCCATCCACCCATCCATCCATCATCCATCCATCCACCCATCCATCCATCCACCCATCCATCATCCATCCATCCACCCATCCATCCATCCACCCATCCACCCATTTTCAAAAGCCATATTTATCTTTATTCATCTTCTATTTTGGAAAATCTACATTCAGTAACTAGTGCAACTATCTGCAGCACCTTAGCAACCCATTAAGTGCCATAGCAACCCTTCAAGCTGCCAACTTTGAAACCATAGCAACCATCAAGAAACACCTTATGAACATCACAACAACCACCAGAAGTGCCATATCAACCAAACTACCAACCACCTGGGATTACCATGACAACACCATAACATCCACCTAGCAACACCTTTGTAACACTGTGGAGCACCTTAACAACCACCTGAAATACACTTTTGCCTAGCAACTGCCTGGGGCCACTTAAAGGAACATTAGGTAAAGGAACACTAGGTTTGCTCCCTTGCCCCCTCTAGAGTTACAGAGTGTAATTCACTTTTCCAGCACTGTCCTGAAATCAAAGAGGAGGTGGTGGTTTCCTACCCTCCTCCAGAAATACATAGTACAGTTTCTGCAGTGCTGAGCCCAGAGCAGCAAGGACAGAGGTTCTGTTCTCACTATTACAGCTCAGTGGAGAATCACAATGATTTTGAAGCTGTAACTTTGAAGCTGTGCAACCGTTCAGGAAATAGTTAAATAGATATCACCTGCTTTTTGTTTGATATCACCCAGTAGACTTGGGTCTGACACTGGACTAATACCTGGCACATTTATATTTACTATTAATTTAGCAGCCGCTTGAGTCCAGGAGAACTTTACCATCCATCAAGAAGATGCAAATACATATGAATAAAATAATTCTGCATTTAATAGAGCCATCAACGCTCATGTTTTTATATTTCTACCTGACCTCTGCTCTCTGTTTTCCTTTATATAAATCAGTTGTTATGTTTAGGTGATTATCCTTTACGCCGTCACACCACTAAAGCAGACCACAAGAGAGCCTTTTTATTCTTCTGTGATTTTATTCTCCACGTTTGTTAAATTTCCATGTTTTTTTTTAAGTCTCTATGTCTCTTTTTGTTCTCTGTGTTTTTCTGTTTTTCTTTTTTATCTCTGTGTTCTTGGAGCTGAATAAATAATTCACCGAATGCTGGAGTAATGTGAGTTCATTGTGTATTGTTAGTGTAATTTGTCTGGCTATAAGTTTATATTGGGCTAATTAGCTGATGAATAGAAAATGTAGAGTGGAAACAGAAACAGACTGATTACATTGTGTGTGCGTGTGTGTGTGTGTGTGTGCGTGTGTGTGTGTGTGTGTGTGTGTGTGTGTGAGACTCACACTAGAAGCAGTAGAGGGTAGTGGGATGTGGGGATGAAGCCGGCTGGTTTAAGGATCTGCATGGTCAGAGCTGAGGACGAAAGAAAACCCCAAATCAACACCAAACAAAAGCACTGAGAGTTTTCTACTGTCTCACACACACACACACACACGCTTCAAATGTTCACTCTAAAGCCATGACACACTGACGTGCTTTTTCCAGAGGTACATGAGGTTTGCTGTGGTGAGCACTGAAGCACCATCTGAGGTGGAGTGGTGAATAATAACATGAGCTTTGGTGTATGTGTGAGATTCTGTCTAATTTAAACCTAGCCACCCCTATGAGAGGGACCCCTTCTATGGAGCATAAACTTCTGTGGAGTGTTTACTCAGGGACTACAAAGCAATATGACACTTCATCTCACGTGAGCTACACTTTACAGAAAATAATATTTATGTTCATAGCTGTTAAATCTGACTGTGAACGAAAGGTAAACCTACTGTAGTCCTCTATGTAGATGTCTCTGTATTCAACTTGGGGCATCTGCATGGAGTCCACGGTGCTCCGGAGGTTCAGGTTCAGCTCGATGTCGAACAGCTCTGCCAAAGGACAAACACAGAAAGCACAGTTTTTTAAAATGCAGAGCGATCCGTCCACATCCGACCCGCAGCTTTCCCTCGGCAATGACACGGATGTTGTGTAGGAATTGCAGCACAGTGTCCGGGCTGTTGGTGGAGCTGTGTGGAGCGAGATAAGTGCTCAGTTAAATGCCCGAGCTCCAGGCGTTCAGAGCCCAAAGAACAGCTGGAGCTAAAGATAGCGATGGATGCTGAAAAAGAAAAAGAAAAAGAAAAAAACACCAACAAAAAGCTCTGGAGCTGTAATCAGCAGAGCTTTTCTCCAGAGAGCTGCGACAGAGTGGCTGCCTCTCAGCGCTGAGTTACAGTTAACCCTCAAACACACACCTCAGGCTCTGCTTGTACTCTTACAACTCAAAACTTAGGTCCATTTTTGTTCAAATGTACTGCAGGGCTGTGTTACGGAGGCCCAGAGAGTCAAAACACAACAGCATTAAGGGATGCTTGATGTTTTATGCTCTCTTTGTGTTTGTTTTTCTTTTGATGTTTTCTGTTTGTCTGCGTGGGTTTCCTGAGGGTGACCGTCTGTGAGGAGTGTGGTGTGTTCTCTCTGTGTCTGTGTGGGTTTCCTGAGGGTGACCGTCTGTGAGGAGTGTGGTGTGTTCTCTCTGTGTCTGCGTGGGTTTCCTCCAGGTGACCGTCTGTGAGGAGTGTGGTGTGTTCTCTCTGTGTCTACGTGGGTTTCCTCCGGGTGACCGTCTGTGAGGAGTGTGGTGTGTTCTCTCTGTGTCTGCGTGGGTTTCCTCCGGGTGACCGTCTGTGAGGAGTGTGGTGTGTTCTCTCTGTGTCCACGAGGGTTTCCTCCAGGTGACCGTCTGTGAGGAATGTGGTGTGTTCTCTCTGTGTCTACGTGGGTTTCCTCCGGGTGACCGTCTGTGAGGAGTGTGGTGTGTTCTCTCTGTGTCTGCGTGGGTTTCCTGAGGGTGACCGTCTGTGAGGAGTGTGGTGTGTTCTCTCTGTGTCCACGAGGGTTTCCTCCAGGTGACCGTCTGTGAGGAATGTGGTGTGTTCTCTCTGTGTCTACGTGGGTTTCCTCCGGGTGACCGTCTGTGAGGAGTGTGGTGTGTTCTCTCTGTGTCTGCGTGGGTTTCCTGAGGGTGACCGTCTGTGAGGAGTGTGGTGTGTTCTCTCTGTGTCCACGAGGGTTTCCTCCAGGTGACCGTCTGTGAGGAATGTGGTGTGTTCTCTCTGTGTCTACGTGGGTTTCCTCCGGGTGACGGTCTGTGAGGAGTGTGGTGTGTTCTCTCTGTGTCTGCGTGGGTTTCCTCCGGGTGACGGTCTGTGAGGAGTGTGGTGTGTTCTCTCTGTGTCTGCGTGGGTTTCCTCCGGGTCACCGTCTGTGAGGAGTGTGGTGTGTTCTCTCTGTGTCTGCGTGGGTTTCCTCCGGGTGACCGTCTGTGAGGAGTGTGGTGTGTTCTCTCTGTGTCTGCGTGGGTTTCCTGAGGGTGACCGTCTGTGAGGAGTGTGGTGTGTTCTCTCTGTGTCTGTGTGGGTTTCCTGAGGGTGACCGTCTGTGAGGAGTGTGGTGTGTTCTCTCTGTGTCTGCGTGGGTTTCCTCCAGGTGACCGTCTGTGAGGAATGTGGTGTGTTTTCTCTGTGTCTACGTGGGTTTCCTCCGGGTGACCGTCTGTGAGGAGTGTGGTGTGTTCTCTCTGTGTCCACGAGGGTTTCCTCCAGGTGACCGTCTGTGAGGAATGTGGTGTGTTCTCTCTGTGTCTACGTGGGTTTCCTCCGGGTGACCGTCTGTGAGGAGTGTGGTGTGTTCTCTCTGTGTCTGCGTGGGTTTCCTCCAGGTGACCGTCTGTGAGGAATGTGGTGTGTTTTCTCTGTGTCTACGTGGGTTTCCTCCGGGTGACCGTCTGTGAGGAGTGTGGTGTGTTCTCTCTGTGTCCACGAGGGTTTCCTCCAGGTGACCGTCTGTGAGGAATGTGGTGTGTTCTCTCTGTGTCTACGTGGGTTTCCTCCGGGTGACCGTCTGTGAAGAGTGTGGTGTGTTCTCTCTGTGTCTGCATGGGTTTCCTCCGGGTGACCGTCTGTGAGGAGTGTGGTGTGTTCTCTCTGTGTCCACGAGGGTTTCCTCCGGGTGACTGTCTGTGAGGAGTGTGGTGTGTTTTCTCTGTGTCTGCGTGGGTTTCCTCCCACGGGATTGGCGACTCAAAAGTGTCCATAGGTGTGTGTGTGTGTGTGTGTGTGTGTGTGTGTGTGTTGCCCTGTGAAGGACTGGCGCCCCCTCCAGGGTGTGTCCCCACCTTGCGCCCATTGAATCCAGGTAGGACTCACCACTGCCCTGAACTGGATAAGGGTTACAGACAATGAATAAATGAAAACGAACTTTGGGGCTGTGTTACCATTTACAATTAACTGTGTTAAGCACAGAACATAGGTCAATCTCTGGTTGTACTTTAATGTAGGGCAATGCTACGGTGGCCCAGAAAGTAAAAAATCAACAGCATTAAAGTAGAACTGTCTAAAATACACGAAACCTTTCCTTTCTTTTCTGGCCCATTTTTAACGCTTCAGTGAAAATAGAGTAATGATTTTTAACACTTTAATGTACCTCTCAATCATTGTTAACCCTTTCATGAAAGGTATGATCATCCTTACATAACTTCAGGTTTTCATTCATTCATTCATTCATTCAATCATTTATTTATACCAGGATTATCTGGTGTGATGGGTTTATAACATAATGTGACTGAAGTTTAAGGCTCTGCACCACAGGAGCAGAGAGAGATATCACTCCCACACACATCTCGGTGTTTCCATCACCTTGTGAGTCGAAGATGAAAGTGTGTACTCACACAGCTGACAGTGTTGAGCCCTGATGAGCATCAGGAGGCAGGATTACTGCGGCTGTTTTATTGACAGAATTAAAGAGTGCTGTGTTTAACTCTCCCTGAATCACACCATGCACTTGACAGAAAATGCCAATAAAAAACAACAAAACATTCGCAGCTTCGATCCCCGGTGATGCCTTAGCCGTCCGGGGCCTGCAATCCAAGTGAGCACAATTAGCCTCGCACTCTCTGTGGGTTGGATACCCCCTCCCTCTCCACACATCTCTCAGATTCTTCATCTCATGTGACTTGGACTGTGTAGAATCTTTATTTTTTAATATTTTAACACTTAAGGGGTTTTCTGAATTATTTTACTAGTCCCAAACTCCACCCACTTGGCTAGCCTCCTCCAATCACGCACAGTACCCACCATCTCGGACTGTAGACGTGAGCACGTGCTTCTCCCTGACACCTCTTTTGAAGCTGCTGCTAATGAAACAACACTGGAGGAGAGTGACAACTGCCCACATCTGTCACATCAGCCTTGTTGGCACTATGCACACTGTGATGAGAGGAGGGAAAGGGCCTCCCTACCCACCCAGAGAGTGAAGCTGAGAGAACCCCCAGAGGAAATATGTTTGGCTACTACACTAAATGATCACTGGATTAAGAACATCATCATTGGTAACACATTCACTGTCTTTTCTCTCACTGACCACACAAGAGCACTTTGTAGTTCTACAGATACAGATTGTAGTCCATATGTTCCTCTGCATTATTTGATCAAACTCTAGCAGCAACTGGAAACCCATGCGGACACAGAGAGAACACACCACACTCCTCACAGACGGTCACCCGGAGGAAACCCATGCAGACACAGAGAGAACACACCACACTCCTCACAGACAGTCTCCCGGAGGAAACCCACGCAGACACAGAGAGAACACACCACACTCCTCACAGACGGTCACCCGGAGGAAACCCACGCAGACACAAAGAGAACACACCACACTCCTCACAGACGGTCACCCGGAGGAAACCCACGCAGACACAGGGAGAACACACCACACTCCTCACAGACAGTCACCCAGAGGAAACCCACGCAGACACAGGGAGAACACACCACACTCCTCACAGACGGTCACCCGGAGGAAACCCATGCAGACACAGAGAGAACACACCACACTGCTCACAGACAGTCACCCGGAGGAAACCCACGCAGACACAGAGAGAACACACCACACTCCTCACAGACGGTCACCCGGAGGAAACCCATGCAGACACAGGGAGAACACACCACACTCCTCACAGACGGTCACCCGGAGGAAACCCATGCAGACACAGGGAGAACACACCACACTCCTCACAGACAGTCACCCGGAGCAGGACTCGAACCCACAACCTCCAGGACCCTGGAGCTGTGTGATTGTGACACCTACCTGCTGCTCTGACCGTTGAAAAACTGTGTGAAATGGGGAAAAGAAAGTATGCAGAGGAACAGTCTGTATCTGTAGAACCACACCGTGCTCCTGTGTGGTCAGCGGAGCTGATAAAATGGACACTGATTGTAGAAACAAGGGAGGTGTTCCTAATCCAGTGATTGTTCAGTGTACGGTGTTTATCCCTGGTCTCA